>NC_045991.1:7536675-7554175 GCF_010909765.2 Amblyraja radiata
GTGACGTCTGCCCCAGAAGAGATGCCAATGACCAAAAGGTCTGAATCTGAATCTCTGCCCCCTACACCAAGTCCTGAGCCATACATGCATCTGTCCTTTCTTCCTATACCTACCTTCACTAACACATGACACCGGGAGGAATCTGGAGATGACGAGCCCAGCGAGCCTTGATAAAGATCTGTGTGTGTTCTCTGGCCACAGGTGGGTTTGTGGAAGGGTTGGAGAGTTGTTAATGTAGTGAGACTCATGTCAGTGGTAGGGAAACTATCAGACCTCATCCCATTTGTGCCTTCTGGCTGTTCACCTTCATCCTTGAGAATGTCCCACAGCTGCTGGGAGACATCCTTGACCCTGGCACCAGGGAGGCAACACACCATCCTGGAGTCTACTTTGCTGCCCGTGAATCACCAGTCTGACCCCCAAATATTCTGGCTTTTGAATGGAATGGAATTGCTGGCTGGAGAAAGGGGTTGTGGTGGGACTAAAGACAACGGCTTTGGGATTCAAAGTGTTCAGTTGGGGGGCAAGTCTGCTCATCCAGTCCTGGATGTTCCAGGTGTAGTCTAGGAATGTGACTTATGTAGTCTAGGAGACTATGGAGGGGTCGAGGGAGGTGCTAGCGAGATCGAGCTGGTGTCCACAGTCAACTTGTGGAAGCAACGGTGAAACTTCAGCTGATGTCACCGAAGGGCAGCGTGAGGATGAGAAATAGGAGGGGTCCATGGTAGATTGTCGGAGGATGCCCGAGGGAACTGTGCTGGAGCGTGAAGTGAAGACATTGCAGGTAGTTCTCGGGCTGCGACTGGATCGATAAGTCAAGGGCAGTTCCTCCCACCTGGACTGTGATGAGGAGATGTTGGGGAGGATAGTGTGGACAACCGTGTCACACTACTCACCGGGGGCCATTTCTGACTTTGAAAAGGACCATGTTGGGGCAGGGGAAGGGGAGGGAGGGAGCTAATGTGAGAGGCTCAGAAACAGAGCTCCAGCAAGGATTGGTGTGGATTTGTGAGGCAGCAACACATACAGTGATGTGGAATAGAGCTCCAGTAAGGATGGTGTGGATTTGTGAGGCAGCAACACATACAGGGATGTGGAATGGAGGTCCAGCAAGGATGGTGTGGATTTGTGAGGCAGCAACACATACAGGGATGTGGAATGGAGGTCCAGCAAGGATGGTGTGGATTTGTGAAGCAGCAACACATACAGGGATGTGGAATGGAGCTCCAGCAAGGATGGTGTGGATTTGTGAGGCAGCAACACATTCAGGGATGTGGAGAGGAAAGTGAGATTGACAATAGGGTGCGGGTTTACACGGACAATGATAATTAATGCAAGGTGATTGTGACCGATGAAGAGAAAGTACTTACTCTGTGTGGAAACTGGTTGAAGCAGGAAAACAAAGAAACTGAACATCAAACCAGCAGGCAAACTGTTGCAGAGAAACCTCGGCCTCATTTTGTACATTCTCTGTTTGGAAACAAGGTTCAGTTTTAGACTAAGGATCAGTAAATTGGTAGTTGGCAAATGTTGTATTGAGTACAGCCGGTTTGAAACTCCTGACCCTGGGGCATTTTAGAATTGGCCGCACACAATTACACAGGGAAAATACATTCACTTGGTGGACTCTGCTGCTGGAATATTGTCACTTCAGTAATCTGGGATTTCACCACCATATTCAACCGCTATTGTCCCAAATCATTCATCTGCACTCCGCCTTTTCTATGTTTGACTCAATTACCTCCGACCACTGGTAAAATGTTCTCAACTAAATCAGACCTCGCTAGTGAGTTAATGAACAGAGAAGACAACACAATGGCAAGGGACATTCAATATTCTCAAACGGTCCCAAGATGTTGCTGGCGAAACGGGAACACAAGTATTCAATTTAGATTGACTAGGAAACGGAGACGAGGAAACACTTTTTCTCACAGAGAGTTGTGAGTCTGTGGAATTCTCTGCCTCAGAGGGCGGCGGAGGCCGGTTCTCTGGATGCTTTCAAGAGAGAGCTAGGTAGGGCTCTTAAAGATAGCGGAGTCAGGGGATATGGGGGAGAAGGCAGGAACGGGGAACTGATTGTGGATGATCAGCCATGATCACATTGAATGGCGGTGCTGGCTCGAAAGGCCGAATGGCCTCTACTCCTGCACCTGTTGTCTATTGTCTATTGACACCAGTAGGAAAATGGCACATGATGGTCATTTAGCTGTGGGAAATAAAGGAGACAAAACGAAATTAATAAAGTTTGTATGCACTTGTCAAATCTAAAGTGAAACAAACTGATTGAATGAGTGATAAATCACAGTTTACAGGACATCCAACATTGTTCAGTTCAACATTGTTCAGTGGTTCAACCTGTTAAACCACTCTTTGACATGAAGTGAGACTGCAGTGAGGTCACCTACCTTGTGAGAAGAGACTGATGGTGAACGAGTACAGAGACAGAGTGACAAAGCTCCAAGCACGGCGACACACTGAGATTCACAGTCTCACACAATTTCTTTGAAAGGGCAAACACCCTTCCTCTTTCTATCCAGCTCAGGATTCACACACCATTTGTGTTGATAATGTTTGAGTCAGATTAAAACTCATCTTGTAAAAGCTAATTGGATAAACCAAATGGGGAATTTCCTGAGGTCACAAATACATTGGATAAGTTTAGACTTGGAACCTCCTTATATTAAATGCTATTAGTGGGTGGCAAATGTCTAAGATGATGGCAAACGAGGGAATCTGCTGTTTTGTAACGAAGGGAACATGGTCAATATTCACGCCTTGATAGCTCAACTTCAAGTTCAAGTGAATTTATTGTCATGTGTCCCTGATAGGACAATGAAATTCTTGCTTTGCTTCAGCACAACAGAACAGTAGGCATTGACTACAAAACAGATCAGTGTGTCCATCTACCATTATATGTCCATATACCATTATAGCAGTTTAAATCTATATCCAAATGTAGCACATCACGGTGGGTTTAGGGGGTTACAAATGAGGTACATTTGAGAATCAGGATCATACATTATTTTCAAACTTAGTACAATATTGAATACAAATTTTCTCCCGAGCTTTTAATTTAATTCAAGGAGGAACCTGCAGCCAATATTTTCATTAGCATCCAAATAGTTCCTGCATCTTGCAGTGTTCTCCAAGTTCAACATCACACAGTGCACCAATACCTTCACAGCCTATGAGAATAACCCACATAACCACCTTGCAGTGTTCTCCAAGTTCAACATCACAGAGTGCACCAAGACCTTCACAGCCTCTGTGAATAACCCACATAACCATCTTGCAGTGTTCTCCAAGTTCAACATCACAGAGTGCACCAAGACCTTCACAGCCTCTGAGAATAACCCACATAACCACCTTGCAGTGTTCTCCAAGTTCAACATCACAGAGTGCACCAAGACCTTCACAGCCTCTGAGAATAACCCACATAACCACCTTGCATTTCTCTAAAACAAATGTGACCATTTGAAGTGGTGATGATGTGTAAAATCATACTGAAGAATGTTTGATGGTCGTGTGATCTTGAACGGAACAGGGGCACTAAATAATTTGCAAAGGAAATGCTGCAGTGAATGGCTAGTTGGCAAGTGTTGTATTGAACACAGCCACTTTGAAAACCCTGGGCCAGGGCCATTTGAGAATTAACCGCACACAATTACACGGGGAAGGACCATTCCTCTGTGGAATCTGCCACTGGAATATTATCACTGTTGTCATCTGGGATTTCACAACCACATTCAGTCGCTTTGCCTTGACTGAAACGACTCATCTGTACGTCGACAGTTTCATTCTTGACCCACTTCCCTCCTGCTTCCCGGTAGAATGGTTTTAACTCATTTGTACCTCACTAGTCAGTCAATTAATTGAGCGAGCGGGCAACAGAACGGCGAGGACGTTGAACATCCTCAATCAGTCCCAGAGGATTGCCGGAGAAATGGGAAAAATAAAATCCACATGAGCAGCGATACATTAGATTGACCAGAAAGCCCAAATGGGTAAAATGGCAGATGCTGATAATTTAGTTTCATTAAGTTTCTAGTGGAAATAATGGAGACAAAAATACATTGATAAAGTTTCATGTTGGAAGGAAGTGCAGATGCTGCTTTATACCGAATATAGACAAGTAACTGGCCGGGAGTAACTGGGTGGGACAGGCAGCATCTCTGGAGAGAAGGAATGGGTGACGTTTCGGGTCAAAGAAGTCTGGATCTGAAGAAGGGTCTCGACACGAAACATCACCCATTCTTTCTCTCCAGATGCTGCCTGTCCCGCTGAGTTACTCCAGCATTTTGTGTCTCTCTTCATTATTCATTACGTTTCTATGTCCTTGTAAAATCTAAAGCAGAACAGACTGGTACAGTCTAATAAATGGTTGTAGGAGTGGAATATCACACATTAGAAATTATTGAACACAGAGTTCCGTTTCTAGATCCCATTTAAACCACACCTTTACCTGAAGTGAACCTGTAGTAAGGTCGCCTACCTTGTGGGAAGAGACTGATGGTGAACGAGTCCAGAGACTGGGCAGCAAAGCTCCAAGCACGGTGACACACTGACTTCCCCAGTCTCACGCTGTGTCTTATGAAACTACAGGACCCTCCTCTTCCTCTCCTGCTCAGGGTTCAGACATCACTTCTGTTGAAAGTGTTTGTGTCAGTGTAAAACCCATCTTGTCAAACCTTATTCGGCAAAGGAAAATGGGAATTTACTGAGCTCAAACATGCATTGGATGCGTTGAGACATGGAACCTCATCTTTCTAAATGGGAAGGGTGAAAAGGGGAAGTACAATGGGATCTGGGGGTCCTTGTTCATCAGTCTATGAAAGTAAGCATGCAGGTACAGCGGGCAGTGAAGAAAGCCAATTGGCCTTTATAACAAGAGGAATCGAATATAGGAGCAAAGAGGTCCTTCTGCAGTTGTACAGAGCCCTGGTGAGACCACACCTGGAGTATTGTGTGCAGTTTTGGTCTCCTAATTTGAGGAAGGACATTCTTGCTATTGAGGGAGTACAGCGTAGGTTCACCAGGTTAATTCCCGGGATGGCGGGACTGTCATATGCTGAGAGAATGGAGCGGCTGGGCTTGTACACTCTGGAGTTTAGAAGGATGAGAGGGCATGTCATTGAAACATATAAGATTGTTAAGGGCTTGTACACGCTAGAGTCAGGAAATATGTTCCCGAAGTTGGAGTCCAGAACCAGGGGCCACAGTTTAAGAATAAGGGGTAAGCCATTTAGAAGAGAGACCAGGAAACACCTTTTCTCACAGAGAGTGGTGAGTCTGTTGAATTCCCTGCCTCAGAGGGCGGTGGAGGCCGGTTCTCTGTATGCTTTCAAGAGAGAGCTAGATAGGGCTCTTAAAGATAGCGGAGTCAGGGGATATGGTGAGAAGGCAGGAACGGGGTTTGCACCAAGACCTTCACAACCTCTGGGAATAAATCACGCCCCTTCCAGTTCAATTCAGTTTAGTTCAGTGTCACGTTCGTGAGGTAAAGAGAAAAGCTTTTGCAGAATGCTAACCAGCCTGGAGAAAGACAAGTGTAATTAATGCTATTCACAACTGAAGTTAGAATAGTTTCCAGTAACACATATTCAAGCAGATGACTGTGTGATGTTTGAAATGTCTATGATAATGACAAATGACAGAATCTGTTGTTTTGTAATAAATGGAACGGTGGATATTCTTGCCTGTTCATGCTGTAGTTGGTCCGATAGATCAAACTAATATTCATTGCATCAGATCATGGTGGAGGTTGGACTTAGGAGGTCACCAATCAGCAGCATATGATCATCAAACTACTACAATTTGTCAAAGTAAGTCCAATATTGAGAGCAAATTTCTCCTCAGTTCTGAATTTCATTCAAGGTAGAACCTCCAGCAAACATTTTCACAATCATTAGTTTTTCCCTCTGTCATTTGGTGTTCTCCAAGCACAACCTCACAGAGTTACACCAAGATCTTCACAGCCTAGAGATATAGACACGAGAGATACATTGTGTTCCAGGTGTACACTGGCCCTATCCCCGAACTCTATCCCCATTACATTGATGACTGCATCGATGCTAGAAAATATATCCACAATATGCAAACACAATCCATACCCAGAATTGTTTGGTCATGTGAGTGGAGTGGCACAAATTGACCCAGTTAGTCACCATCATAACTTGGAAATACATTGCTGGTCCTTCGTTATTTGTGGGGCCTACTCCTATCATTTACATCATTTACTAAACACATCCATCAGTGGTGGAATAAGGATGGTCACATCCTCATGGGTTAAAAATGGAAGCCTAAACACTGAGGCCCACATCCTAAAACATAGATTTATCAGCAAAACATCTGGAGGGAATCACAACGTGCAGCTCATCATCAGCTCAGTAGTTAGTGTCATCCTCATTGTGACAAGAAATCTAATCAGGCTCCTTCCTTAATCCGGGTTAACAACTCATTTCCCCCATATTGTGTGAATTCTGCAGAGAAATACAATTCATTTTTATTGCTGCTCAGCCTCTGTTTCAGATATTTTCCCCCAGTTCCTGAATCTTTCTCTTCGTAATTCATCTCATCTCCCCGTCCACCCCACACTGTCCGTCCCTCTCACATTCTAAACATAGAAACAAAGACAATAGGTGCAGGAGTAGAGGCCATTCGGCCATTCGAGCCTGCACCATTCACCATTCAATATGATCATGGCTGATCATCCAACTCAGTATCCTGTACCTGCCTTCTCTCCATACCCCCTGATCCCTTTAGCCACAAGGACCACATCTAACTCCCTCTTAAATATCGCCAATGATCTGTGGCCTCAACTACTTTCCGTGGCAGAGAATTCCACAGATTCACCATTCTCTGTGTGTGAAAAAAAATGTTTTTCTCTTCTCGGTCCTAAAAGATTTCCCCCTTATCCTTAAACTGTGTGTGGCCCCTGGTTCTGGATTTCCCCAACATCGGGAATAATCTTTCTTCATCTAGCCTGTCCAACCCCTTAAGAATTTTGTAAGTTTCTATAAGATCCCCCCTCAATCTTCTAAATTCTAGCGAGTACAAGCCGAGTCTATCCAGTCTTTCTTCATATGTAAGTCCTGCCATCCCAGGAATCAGTCTGGTGAACCTTCTCTGTACTCCCTCAACTCCTTCCAGGGCCTAACACAGATCCTTCCTCTTTTACGCTGACGTTATCTCTCTTTACCCTTTACATTTAAAAGTAATTCCGTATAATTCTATTTATGTAATGTTTTTAAATACATGAGAACAGAACATGGGGCATGTGTGTTGAGGATGTATTTATTATAAGGATAGTAACTAACTATTGTATTGTTGGTGTCTTGACCAAAAAGCGTAATTTTTAAATTTATTGTTGCTTCTTCCCACTGATTAAAAAATAAAATAATGGTGTTTCTTTCTAGTAAATGTTGCTCTTTATTCATTAAAACATATTTCATTCTCCAACCTGGTTTTGTGTTTCCAGGTTCCAAAACAGTGTTTGGATATTTAAAATAATTTATGCGATAAGACAATGTATTTTTGAATGTATGTAAGTGAAATCATGGCAAACAAATCTATTGGAGATGATGGTGATGTACCGTGTAGAATAGATAAGGGAGAAGATGTGGAGACACAAGAGTTTGTAGATTCTGGAAACACCAGCAAAGAGCAAACTGCTGGAGGGAATTTGTGGATCAGGAATCATCTGTGGAAGTAAATGGACAGATGACCATTCGCAACTGAAGAAGGGTCACGATACACAGGGTCATCTGTACATTTACCTCGACAGATGCTGCCTGACCCACTGAGTCCCTCCAGCAGATTGTTGTTGTTTGTTTCAGGGAGAACAAGTCGATGTGTCCAATTTTCAGAAGGTCTTTGAATGTTTAAACATGTGGATTAGGCAATATTAAACAGGCATGAATTGAAAATTATTTGGCAGACAGGAAACAGAGAGGAGACTTTGTTAGGGTGGCAGGTGGTGATGAATGATCCAGCATCAAGCCAGTTCTTGAGTCTGTTATTTTCAATGTTCATCAATGGTATTGACAAGGAAACAAATTTAATGTTTCTAAGTTTGATGACATGAAACTGAGAGTAAATAGGAGAAGCAAAGAGGATGCAAAGAGGTTTCCAGGTGATGTCAGTCAGTTGAGTTACTTGTCAAATATACACAGATGCAGCAGAGAGTCATAGAGCTGTAGAGCATGGAAATAGACACATCAACCCAACTGCTGACCAAGATGTCCAACTGACCCCTTCACAATTGGCTGTCCCTGGCCCATGTCTCTCCAAACATGTCTTTGTGCTCTCCTTACCGGAGAAAGGGTTTTTCAGCCACACATGTAATGCAGCCAAGGCTGACCAGACTGATTCCTGGAATGGCAGGACTAATGTGTAAGGAGAGGAGGAGCTGACTGAGCCAGTAGTCACTGGAGTCTGGAAGACTTAAACATGACCTCTCTAAATTAAACAACATTCAAAGCAGAGCTAGACAGACTCGATACATAAAGATATTTCCAGTGACTGTAGGATCTGGAACAACGGGTTTTGGACTCAAGATAAGGGGTGAAACATTTAGGGCTGAGACATTTCTTCATTGTGAATATGGTGAGCCATTGAAATTCACTCCACAGAAAATGGTAGATGGCAGGTCACTGAATCTTGTTAAGTTGGGGATAGATTCATTTGATATAAAATGCATCAACATTTATCGGGAGAGAATTGGAATATGAGAATGTTTTGAATGATTGAACAGGCTCAAAGTGACAAATAATCCACCCCTGATTCCCTTTTGCATGTTTCAATAGGTTTTGGGATAGTTTGATGTTGTCTTTGTCCTTCACCATTCTGATGTTTATTTACACATTGTGAAATTTAGTCAGATAAAAAACAGGAAGTGAAACAGCCCACAGGTGAGAATAGACGAATCATTGTGGTGAAATTGCAACAGCTCTTCCTGCAGCGTTGACCATTGCTCTGAATGATCTGCCCTCACCAAGATGGCCGCCGACCTCACCTGCCCTCATCAAGATGGCCGCCGAACTCACCTGCCCTCACCATGATGGCCGCCGACCTCACCTGCCCTCACCAAGATGGCCGCCGACCTCACCTGCCCTCACCAAGATGGCCACCGTCAACCCCATATTTAGACCAAAGATCCTATAGCAGAGTTCCGCTATAGGATCTTTGATTTACACGGTGCAGGTGCAGCAGCAGCAGCAGCTTCTGTGGATCGTCTCGGGGCTGAAACAACCTTCCATTTTCCAGCATCTGCAGTTCCTTCTTCAACACAACCCCCTCACCAAGATGGCCGCCGGCTGACGACCTCACCAAGATGGCAGCCGGCGGACGACCTCACCAAGATGGCCGCCGGCGGACGACCTCACCAAGATGGCCGCCGGCTGACGACCTCACCGAGATGGCCGCCGGCTGACGACCTCACCAAGATGGCCGCCGGCTGACGACCTCACCAAGATGGCCGTTCTTCCGCCCGCCCCATCGACCGCATCAAAATGGCGGTGGAGAAGAAGCGACGGTTCCCCGCGGACGGACAGAGTTGAGGTAAATAATGTTGTCTCCATATCGTGTAGTTGTTGTAAATATGTAGTTGTCGTTGTAGTTGTAGTTTAATGTATATATATAGTACAGTGTAATGTAGTCAATGTAGTACAGTGTAGTGTAGTGCACTGTGTGTGGTGAATACAGTGCAGCCTAGTGTAGACAACACACACAGTGTAGTGAGGTCAATGACCACATAATCTACAGTACAGTACACGTGTGTGTGGTCAATATGTAGCAATGTAACTAGTGGAGTGGAGTGGAGTTATAGTGTAGTGTAGTGTAGTGTAGTGTAGTATAGATATCGTGTAGTTGTTGTAAATATATAGTTGTAGTTGTAGTTTAGTTGTTGTGTAGATATCGTGTAGTTGTAAATATATCGTTATAGTGTGAATATAGGGTAGTGTATAGTGTAGTTATAGTACAATGTAGTGTAGTGTAGTCTAGTGTAGTCTAGTGTAGTTATAGTGTAGTGTGGTCTAGATATCATGTAGTTGTAAATATATAGTTGTAGTTGTAGTGTAGTCCAGTGTAGTTATAGTGTAGTGTAGTGTAGTTGTAAATATATAGTTGTCGCTGTAGTTGTAGTATAGTGTAGTGTAGTTATAGTGTAGTGTAGTGTAGTTGTAAATATATAGTTGTCGTTGTAGTTGTAGTATAGTCTAGTGTGGTCTAGTGTAGTGTAGTGTAGTGGTAAATATATAGTTGTACTTATAGTGTAGTGTAGCCTAGTGTAAATATATAGTTGTAGTGTGAATATAGTGTAGCTGTAGTGTAGTGTAGATATCGTGTAGTTGTAAATATATAGTGTAGTTGTAGTTTAGTGTAGTCTAGTGTAGTGTAGTGTAGTTGTAAATATATAGTGTAGATGTAGTGTGGTGTGGTTACAGAACACTGTGTGTGTAACTGGTCAATACACTACACTGTAACTAGACGGACGGAGCTGAGGTAAATAATATTGTCTAGATATCGTGTAGTTGTAAATATATAGTTGTAGTTATAGTATAGTTTAGTGTAGTTAATGTAGTGTAGTGTAAATATATAGTTGTAGTTGTAGTTGTAGTATAGTGTGTAGTCAATGTAGTGTAGTGTAAATATATAGTGTAGTGTAGTGTAAATATGTAGTATAGTGTAGTACACAAACTGCTGGAGAAACTCAGCGGGTGAGGCAGCATCTATGGAGCGAAGGAAATAGGCGACGTTTCGGGCTGAACCCCTTCTTCAGTGTAGTGTAGTGTAGTGTAAATATGTAGTGTAGTGTAAATATGTAGTGTAGTGTAAATATGTAGTACAGTGTAGTGCAGTGTAAATATGTAGTGTAGTGTAAATATATAGTACAGTGTAGTGTAGATATGTAGTGTAGTGTAAATATATAGTACAGTGTAGTGTAGATATGTAGTGTAGTGTAAATATATAGTACAGTGTAGTGTGTAGTTGTAGTGTAGTGTAAATATATAGTACAGTGTAGTGTAGTGTAGATATGTAGTGTAGTGTAGTATAGTATAGCTATATAGTTATAGTGTGGTCTAGTGTAGTGTAGTTATAGTGTAAATATATAGTACAGTGTAGTGTAGTATAGCTATATAGTTATAGTGTGGTCTAGTGTAGTGTAGTGTAGTTATAGTGTAAATATATAGTACAGTACAGATACAATGTAGTGTGGTCTAGTGTGGTTACAGAACACTGTGTGTGTAACTGGTCAATACACTACACTGTAACTAGACGGATGGAGCTGAGGTAAATAATATTGTCTAGATATCGTGTAGTTGTAGTTGTAGTATAAATATAGTGTAGGGTAGTACAGTGTAGTGTGGTCTAGTGTAGTACAGTACAGAACACTGTGTGTGTGGTCAATATAGTACAGCTACAGTCTACTGTAGACCACACACACACACAGAGCTGAGGTAAATAGTGTCTAGTAACGTGTAAATATAGTTACAGTGTAGTGTAGTCTAGTACAGAACACTGTGTTTGTTGAGAAATTAGTGAGGTAAATAATGTAAATCAGCGGGAACTGTCTGTGTCTAGTCTAGTGTAGATATAGTTATATAGTTGTAGTTACAGTCTAGTACAGTACACAACAGTTACAGTAGTGTGGTACACGTATAGTGTAGTGTAGATATAGTTATATAGTTGTAGTTACAGTCTAGTACAGTACAGAACAGTTACAGTAGTGTGGTACACGTATAGTGTAGTATAGTGTAGATATAGTTATATAGTTGTAGTTACAGTCTAGTACAGTACAGAACAGTTACAGTAGTGTGGTACACGTGTGGTCAACATGGTGGAGAAATTACTGAGGTAAATAATGTTGTAAATCAGCGGGAAATGTCTGTCTAGTGTAGATATAGTTATAGTGTAGTGTAGTCATATATAGTGTAGTATAGTGTAGTTTAGTGTAGAACACTGTGTGTGTGTGGGGTCAATATGGGTCAATATCACCATATAATGTACAGAATGGAGAAATTACTGAGGTAAATAATGTGAATCAGCGGGAATTGTCTTTGTCTAGTGTAGTGTAGATATATAGTGTAGTTTAGTGTAGTGTAGTACAGAACAGTTATAGTTTAGTCATATATAGTGTAGTGTAGTGTAGTACAGTTATAGTGTAGTGTAGTGTAATGTAGTGTAGTACAGTTATAGTGTAGTGTAGTGTAGTACAGTTATACTGTAGTGTAGTGTAGTACAGTTATAGTGTAGTGTAGTGTAGTGTAGTACAGTTATAGTGTAGTACAGTTATAGTGTAGTGTAGTGTAGTGTAGTACAGTTATAGTGTAGTGTAGTGTAGTACAGTTATAGTGTAGTGTAGTGTAGTACAGTACAGTTATAGTGTAGTGTAGTGTAGTGTAGTACAGTTATAGTGTAGTGTAGTGTAGTACAGTACAGTTATAGTGTAGTGTAATGTAGTGTAGTACAGTACAGTTATAGTGTAGTCATATATAGTGCAGTTACAGTACAGTAGTACACGCGTAGTACAGTACAGAACAGTTATAGTGTAGTGTAGTGTAGTACAGTACAGTTATAGTGTAGTGTAGTGTAGTACAGTACAGTTATAGTGTAGTGTAGTGTAGTACAGTACAGTTATAGTGTAGTGTAGTACAGTACAGTTATAGTGTAGTGCAGTACAGTTATAGTGTAGTGTAGTGTAGTACAGTACAGTTATAGTGTAGTGTAGTACAGTACAGTACAGTTATAGTGTAGTGTAGTGTAGTACAGTACAGTTATAGTGTAGTGTAGTACAGTACAGTTATAGTGTAGTGTAGTGTAGTGTAGTACAGTTATAGTGTAGTGTAGTGTAGTACAGTACAGTTATAGTGTAGTGTAGTGTAGTACAGTACAGTTATAGTGTAGTGTAGTGTAGTACAGTACAGTTATAGTGTAGTGTAGTGTAGTACAGTACAGTTATAGTGTAGTGTAGTACAGTTATAGTGTCGTGTAGTACAGTACAGTTATAGTGTAGTGTAGTACAGTACAGAACAGTTATAGTGTAGTGTAGTGTAGTACAGTACAGTTATAGTGTAGTGTAGTACAGTACAGTTATAGTGTAGTGTAGTACAGTACAGTACAGTTATAGTGTAGTGTAGTGTAGTACAGTACAGTTATAGTGTAGTGTAGTGTAGTACAGTACAGTTATAGTGTAGTGTAGTGTAGTACAGTACAGTTATAGTGTAGTGTAGTACAGTACAGTTATAGTGTAGTGTAGTACAGTACAGTTATAGTGTAGTGTAGTGTAGTACAGTACAGTTATAGTGTAGTGTAGTGTAGTACAGTTATAGTGTAGTGTAGTACAGTACAGTTATAGTGTAGTGTAGTACAGTACAGAACAGTTATAGTGTAGTGTAGTGTAGTACAGTACAGTTATAGTGTAGTGTAGTACAGTACAGTTATAGTGTAGTGTAGAGTAGTACAGTACAGTGCAGTTATAGTGTAGTGTAGTACAGTACAGTTATAGTGTAGTGTAGTGTAGTACAGTACAGTACAGTTATAGTGTAGTGTAGTACAGTTATAGTGTAGTGTAGTGTAGTACAGTACAGTTATAATGTAGTGTAGTGTAGTGTAGTACAGTACAGTTATAGTGTAGTGTAGTACAGTACAGTACAGTGATAGTGTAGTGTAGTGTAGTACAGTACAGTTATAGTGTAGTGTAGTACAGTACAGTACAGTACAGTTATAGTGTAGTACAGTACAGTTATAGTGTAGTGTAGTGTAGTGTAGTGTAGTACAGTACATATATAGTGTAGTCATATATAGTGTAGTGTAGTACAGTACAGTACAGTTATAGTGTAGTCATATATAGTGTAGTTACAGTACAGTAGTACACGTGTGGTGCAGTACAGAACACTGTATGTGTGGTCAATAAACTAGACGGACGGAGCTGAGGTAAAGAATGGTGTAAATGAGCGGGAATTGTCTTTGTAGTTTAGTCTAGTGTAAATATATAGTTATAGTTACAGTGTAGTACAGTACAGAACAGTTACAGTGTAGTGTATACACGTATAGTATAGTCTAGTACACGTGTGTGTGTGGGGTCAAAAGGTGGATATATATATATATATATATATATATATATATATATATATATATATAGTACAGTTCACGAGTGTGAGGTCAATGACCACATAAATAATGTTGTAAATGAGCTGGAAATGTGTGTGTCTGTAATAAATATAAATATATAGTTACAGTGTAGTGTAGTGTAGTACACGTGTGTGTGTGTGGGGTCAATATTGTTAATATTGTAAATATATATCGTTATAGTGTAGTGTAGTATAGTGCACGGTAGTACAGTCCAGTACAGAACACTGTGTGTGTGTGGGCTCAATATTGTTAATGTAGTGTAGTCTAGTACACGTGTGTGTGGGGTCAATAATGTTAATATAGTGTAGTGTAGTACACGTGTGTGTGTGGTCAATATTGTTAATATAGTGTAGTGTAGTACACGTGTGTGTGTGTGGTCAATATGGGTCAATGACCACATAAATACAGTATAGTCAATAAACTAGACAGACGGAGCTGAGGTAAATAATGTTGTAAATGAGCGGGAAATGTGTGTGTCTGTGGTCAATAAATATAAGTATATAGTACAGTTACAGTGTAGTGTAGTCTAGTACAGAACTCTATGTGTGTGTGTGGAGAAATTAGTGGGGTAAATGATGCTGTAAATGAGCGGGAACTGTCTGGTCAATATATATAAATATAGTGCAGTTACAGTCCAGTACAGTGTAGTACAGAGCAATGTGTGTGTGTGGGGTTAATATATATATTAGTACAGTACAGTGTAGTGTACAGTATAGTCTGTGGGGTCAATATTGTCAATATCACCACATAAATACAGTTATAGTACAGTGTAGTGTAGTCCAGTACAGAACACTGTGTGTGGGGGAATTAGTGAGGTGGATAATGTTTTAAATGAGCGGGAACTGTCTGTGGTCAATGTTGTTAATATCAGCACATAATCTACAGTAGTGTGTGTGTGTGTGTGTGTGTGTGTGTGTGTGTGTGTGTGTGTGTGTGTGTGTGTGTGTGTGTGTGCGCGTGTGTGCGCGTGCGTGTGTGCGCGCGTGCGTGTGCGTGCGTGTGTGTGCGTGCGCGCGCGCGCCCTCTGGCGAATTCACGCAGGTCAATAACCGAGGTTGTAAATAAATAAATCAGCAGCGGAATCAGCGACATAAACCGGTAAATCTGGGGGAGAGAGAGAGACAGGAGAGGTCAATCTCCACATAAACTACACGTCTGGGGGAATAAAACTGGGGTCAATGATATAAACTCACCGTCTGGAGCAGCGTCCTGAGATAAAACACGTTATAAACATCTATCTCCCTCTCTCTGGTTCTTAACCCCCCCCCCCTCTCTGTAAATAATCAATAAATCACCAAATAAACAATACGTCTGGGGGAATAAACCCAGTAAATCTGGGGTAAATAATGTTATAAACACACAGGGGAGCAAAATACACCCGGTCTGGGGTAAATCTGGGATAAATAATGTTATAAACACACAGGGGAGTGGAATACACCCGGTCTGGGGTAAATCTGGGGTGAATAAGTACGTTTATTGGCCAATTATTCACATACAAGGAATTTGCCTTGGTGCTCCGCCCACAAGTAACAACATGACATACAGTGACAGTAAATAATGTTATAAACACACAGGGGAGCGGAATAAACCCAGTCTGGGGTAAAACTGGGGTAAATAATGTTATAAACACACAGGGAAACAAAATACACAAACAGCCCCAAAACCATCAGGCTATTGAACTCAACTCAAAAAAAACTCTGAACATTAATAGCCCATTATCAGTTTATTTGCACTTTATCTGTTTTATTTATTGATGTGTGTATATTCACAAATGGTATATAATATTGTCTAGATATCGTGTAGTTGTAGTTATAGTTGTAGTATAAATATAGTGTAGTGTAGATATAGTGTAGTGTGGTCTAGTGTAGTACAGTACAGAACACTGTGTGTGTGGTCAATATAGTACAGCTACAGTCTAGTGTAGACCACACACACACACAGCTGAGGTAAATAATGTCTAGTATAGTGTAAATATAGTTACAGTGTAGTGTAGTCTAGTACAGAACACTGTGTGTGGAGAAATTAGTGATGTAAATAATGTTGTAAATCAGCGGGAACTGTCTGTGTAGTTTAGTCTAGTGTAGATATAGTTATATAGTTGTAGTTACAGTCTAGTACAGTACAGAACAGTTACAGTAGTGTGGTGCACGTGTGGTCAACATGGTGGAGAAATTACTGAGGTAAATAATGTTGTAAATCAGCGGGAAATGTCTGTCTAGTGTAGATATAGTTATAGTGTAGTGTAGTCATATATAGTGTAGTGTAGTTTAGTGTAGAACACTGTGTGTGTGGGGTCAATATGGGTCAATATCACCATATAATGTACAGAATGGAGAAATTACTGAGGTAAATAATGTTGTAAATCAGCGGGAATTGTCTTTGTCTAGTGTAGTGTAGATATATAGTGTAGTGTAGTATAGTGTAGTATAGTGTAGTGTAGTGTAGTGTAGTGTAGTGTAGTGTAGATATATAGTGTAGTGTAGTGTAGTATAGTGTAGTGTAGTGTAGTGTAGTACAGTACAGTTATAGTGTAGTCATATATAGTGCAGTTACAGTACAGTAGTACACGTGTGGTGCAGTACAGAACACTGTATGTGAGGTCAATAAACTAGACGGACGGAGCTGAGGTAAATAATGTTGTAAATGAGCGGGAATTGTCTTTGTAGTTTAGTCTAGTGTAAATATATAGTTATAGTTACAGTGTAGTACAGTACAGAACAGTTACAGTGTAGTGTATACACGTATAGTTCAGTCTAGTACACGTGTGTGTGTGGGGTCAAAATGGTGGAGATATATATATATATATATATACAGTACAGTTCACGTGTGTGAGGTCAATCAGTTTATTTGGACTTTATCTGTTTTATTTATTGATGTGTGTATATTCACACAATGGTATATAATATTGTCTAGATATCGTGTAGTTGTAGTTGTAGTTATAGTATAAATATAGTGTAGTGTAGATATAGTGTAGTGTGGTCTAGTGTAGTACAGTACAGAACACTGTGTGTGTGGTCAATATAGTACAGCTACAGTCTAGTGTAGACCACACACACACACAGAGCTGAGGTAAATAATGTCTAGTATAGTGTAAATATAGTTACAGTGTAGTGTAGTCTAGTACAGAACACTGTGTTTGTGGAGAAATGAGTGAGGTGAATAATGTTGTAAATCAGCGGGAACTGTCTGTGTAGTTTAGTCTAGTGTAGATATAGTTATATAGTTGTAGTTACAGTGTAGTACAGTACAGAACAGTTACAGTAGTGTGGTACACGTATAGTGTAGTGTAGATATAGTTATATAGTTGTAGTTACAGTCTAGTACAGTACAGAACAGTTACAGTAGTGTGGTACACGTGTGGTCAACA
>NC_045991.1:7559175-7566675 GCF_010909765.2 Amblyraja radiata
GTGTGTGTGTGTGTGTGTGTGTGGTCAATACAGTGCAGTGTAACTAGACGGACGGAGCTGAGGCAAGTAATATTGTCTAGATATCGTGTAGTTGTAGTGTAAATATAGTTGTAGTGTAGTGTGGTCAAATACATGTGTGGTCATGTATTTGAAGTAAACAGAACCACACCCAGAAATCAGTCTGTAGGCTCCCAACCCAAAATCCCATCTATCCATGTTCTCCACAGATGCTGCCTGACCCGCTGAGTTACTCCAGCACTCCGTGTCTTGTTTTGTAAACCAGCACCTGCAGTTCCTTTATTTTCATCCCAAATCTTCCCTGGTTTCAGGGCTTTTACTAAGTTTGGCATCTGGGCAATGGGTGCATTACAGGAGAAAGGTAAAGTGTCACAGACCAACAAAGAACCATTTTGCAGTAAAGAGCACAATATCTGAATGGTGGACGATCAGGAAAAGGGGAGATGCAACGAGACCTGGGTGTCATGGTACACCAGTCATTGAAAGTAGGCATGCAGGTGCAGCAGGCAGTGAAGAAAGCCAATGGTATGTTAGCATTCATAGCAGACTGGATAGACTCGGCTTGTACACGTTGGAATTTAGAAGATTGAGGGGGGATCTTATAGAAACTTACAAAATTCTTAAGGGGTTGGACAGGCTAGCTGCAGGAAGATTGTTCCCGATGTTGGGGAAGTCCAGGACAAGGGGCCACACACAGTTTAAGGATAAGGGGGAAATCTTTTAGGACCGAGATGAGAAAAACATTTTTTACATAGAGAGTGGTGAATCTGTGGAATTCTCTGCCACAGAAGGTAGTTGAGGCCACAGTTCATTGGCTATATTTAAGAGGGAGTTAGATGTGGCCCTTGTGGCTAAAGGGATCAGGGGGTATGGAGAGAAGGCAGGTACAGGATACTGAGTTGGATGATCAGCCATGATCATATTGAATGGCGAATGGTGCAGGCTCGAAGGGCCGAATGGCCTCTACTCCTGCACCTATTGTCTATGTTTCTATCTAATTTGTAGACAGCAACTCCCAATATGTAGTGAATTCACACAACAGGTCGCTCCAGTTTGTGGTCAACACTCCCACCGTGTGGTGATCCCCCGCACTGCAGGCCCGTCCAGTTTGTGGTCAACACTCCCACCGTGTGGTGATCCCCCGCACTGCAGACCCATCCAGTTTGTGGTCAACACTCCCACCATGTGGTGATCCCCCGCACTGCAGGCCCATCCAGTTTGTGGTCAACACTCCCACCTTGTGGATTAAGAAAGAACTGCAGATGCTGGAAGAATCAAAGGTGGACAAAAATACTGGAGTAACTCAGCGGGTGAGGCAGCCTCTATGGAGAGAAGGAATAGGTGACGTTTCAGGTGGAGACCCTTCTTCAGACTGATGTTGGGGTGGGGGGTACGGGATAGAGGAGGGAAGAGGCAGAGACAGTCGGCTGTGGGAGAGCTGGGAAGGGGAAGGAGGGAGAAAACACTGGAATTGGAGAACGGGAAGATGTGGCCAATGTTGGGATCTCGTTGGAGGTGGCGAAATGTTGGAGGATTATCTGTTGTATGTGGCGGTGGATGGTGAGGACAATAGACAACAGGTGCAGGAGTAGAGGCCATTCGTCCCCTTCGAGCCAGCACCGCCATTCAATGTGATCACGGCTTATCATCCCCAATCAGTTCCCCGTTCCTGTCTTCTCCCCATATCCGCTGACTCCGCTATATTTAAGAGCCCTATCTAGCTCTCTCCTGAAAGTATCCAGAGAACAGGCCTCCACCGCCCTCTGAGGCAGAGAATTCCACAGACTCACAACTCTCTGTGAGAAAAAGTGTTTCCTCATCTCCGTTCTTAAACTGTGGCCCCTGGTTCTGGACTCCCCCAACATTGGGAACATGTTTCCTGCCTCTAGTGTGTCCAAGCCCTTAATAATCTTATATGTTTCAATGAGAGTCCTCTCATCCTTCTAAACTCCAGAGTGTACAAGCCCAGCCGCTCCATTCTCTCAGCATATGACAGTCCCGCCATCCCAGGAATTAACCTGGTGAACCTACGCTGGGCTCCCTCAATAGCAAGAATGTCCTTCCTCAAATTAGGGGACCAAAACTGCACACAATACTCCAGGTGTGGTCTCACCAGGGCCCTGTACAACTGCAGAAGGACCTCTTTGCTCCTATATTCGATTCTTCTTGTTATAAAGCCTTCTTCACTGCCTGCAATGGGGGACATGGGGACTCTGTCCTTGTTACGAGTAGGGGGATGGGGAGTAAGGGCAGAGCTGCGGGATATAGAGGAGACCATGATAAGAGTGCTGGAGAAACTCAGCAGGTCAGGCACCATCTCTGGAGGAAAAGGATGGGTGATATTTTGGGTAAGAACCCTTTTATTCCATCCCAAAATCCCTTGTTTCTCCAGAGATGCTGCCTGACCCACTGAGTTACTCCAGCAATGTGTCTATCTTTGGTATAAAGCAGGTCTTTGTTTCTACATTTACATCAGCCAGATTCAGTTGTGATAAGGTTAGGGTATCATCACTTTAGTAAACATAGAAAATAGGTGCAGGAGGAGGCCATTCGGCCCTTCGAGCCAGCACCACCATTCATCGTCCCCAATCAATAACCCGTGCCTGCCTCCCCCCCATATCCCTTGACTCCACTAGCCCCTAGAGCTCTATCTAACTCTCTCTTCAATCCATCCAGTGATTTGGCCTCCACTGCCCTCTGTGGCAGGGAATTCCACAAATAAGATTCCAAAGTTACATTATTTTATTCTGACACTGTGCCCTCTGGTGCGAGACTCTCCCACTAGTGGAAACATCCTTTTAGTTTGGAGATACAACACAGAAACAACACAATTCCAGTTGCACCAGAAAAAAATCATCATTAAAAACCCTGGACACTTCAAATGACAACAATTGAAAGTAAAAGTCAGCAGAATTCATCAAAGATGCAACACAATGCAGTAGAAAGCGATAGTGTTCTCACCGACCTCATGCCCTGGAGATGTAGATCCACATCAGACACAAGGGGAGACTCCCTGTCTCTACACTGACCACTGCTCCCATCCACAGCCCAGGACCACAGCTCCCATCCATCCACAGCCCAGGACCACAGCTCCCATCCACAGCCCGGGACCACTGCTCCCATCCACAGCCCGGGACCACAGCTCCCATCCATCCACAGCCCAGGACCACTGCTCCCATCCATCCACAGCCCAGGACCACAGCTCCCATCCATCCACAGCCCAGGACCACAGCTCCCATCCATCCACAGCCCAGGACCACAGCTCCCATCCACAGCCCAGGACCACTGCTCCCATCCACAGCCCAGGACCACTGCTCCCATCCATCCACAGCCCAGGACCACAGCTCCCATCCACAGCCCAGGACCACAGCTCCCATCCATCCACAGCCCAGGACCACAGCTCCCATCCATCCGCAGCCCAGGACCACAGCTCCCATCCACAGCCCAGGACAACAGCTCCCATCCATCCACAGCCCAGGACCACAGCTCCCATCCACAGCCCAGGACCACTGCTCCCATCCATCCACAGCCCGGGACCACTGCTCCCATCCACAGCCCAGGACCACAGCTCCCATCCATCCACAGCCCAGGGACCACTGCTCCCATCCATCCACTGCCCAGGACCACAGCTCCCATCCATCCACAGCCCAGGACCACAGCTCCCATCCATCCACAGCCCAGGACCACTGCTCCCATCCACAGCCCAGGACCACAGCTCCCATCCACAGCCCAGGACCACAGCTCCCATCCATCCACAGCCCAGGACCACAGCTCCCATCCATCCGCAGCCCAGGACCACAGCTCCCATCCACAGCCCAGGACAACAGCTCCCATCCATCCACAGCCCAGGACCACAGCTCCCATCCACAGCCCAGGACCACTGCTCCCATCCATCCACAGCCCGGGACCACTGCTCCCATCCACAGCCCAGGACCACAGCTCCCATCCATCCACAGCCCAGGGACCACTGCTCCCATCCATCCACTGCCCAGGACCACAGCTCCCATCCATCCACAGCCCAGGACCACAGCTCCCATCCATCCACAGCCCAGGACCACAGCTCCCATCCATCCACAGCCCAGGACCACAGCTCCCATCCATCCACAGCCCAGGACCACTGCTCCCATCCACAGCCCAGGACCACAGCTCCCATCTACAGCCCAGGACCACTGCTCCCATCCATCCACAGCCCAGGACCACAGCTCCCATCCACAGCCCAGGACCACAGCTCCCATCCATCCACAGCCCGGGACCACAGCTCCCATCCATCCACAGCCCAGGACCACAGCTCTCCCACTAGTGGAAACATCCTTTTAGTTTGGAGATAGAGCACAGAAACAACACAATTCCAGTTGCACCAGAAAAAAATCCTCATTAAAAATCCTGGACACTTCAAATGGCAACAATTGAAAGTAAAAGTCAGCAGAATTAATCAAAGAAGCAAACACAATTCAGTAGAAAGCGATAGTGTTCTCACCGACCTCATGCCCTGGAGATGTAGATCCACATCAGACACAAGGGGAGACTCCCTGTCTCTACCCGGGACCACTGCTCCCATCCACAGCCCGGGACCACAGCTCCCATCCATCCACAGCCCAGGACCACTGCTCCCATCCATCCACAGCCCAGGACCACTGCTCCCATCCACAGCCCGGGACCACTGCTCCCATCCATCCACAGCCCAGGACCACTGCTCCCATCCATCCACAGCCCAGGACCACTGCTCCCATCCACAGCCCGGGACCACAGCTCCCATCCATCCACAGCCCAGGACCACTGCTCCCATCCATCCACAGCCCAGGACCACAGCTCCCATCCACAGCCCAGGACCACAGCTCCCATCCATCCACAGCCCAGGACCACTGCTCCCATCCATCCACAGCCCAGGACCACTGCTCCCATCCATCCACAGCCCGGGACCACTGCTCCCATCCATCCACAGCCCAGGACCACTGCTCCCATCCATCCACAGCCCAGATCCACAGCCCAGGACCACAGCTCCCATCCACAGCCCGGGACCACTGCTCCCATCCACAGCCCGGGACCACAGCTCCCATCCACAGCCTAGGACCACAGCTCCCATCCACAGCTCAGGCCAACTACACTCAGACACTCCACAACTCTGCCTTTCATACACAGCAGCTGACAATTTTCTAATCAGCTTCAATCAAGCCAATGGCCACATTAACCCTTCGCCCACCAGTGGCCAATCAATGTTTGTTGCACACATCATGATATCCACCTGGGGCAGTAGTTGTCTGTGGGACAATAATTGACCAAAATGCCCCATCTACACTAGTCCCACCCCGACCAACATGCCCCATCTACACTAGTCCCACCCCGACCAACATGCCCCATCTACACTAGTCCCACCCCGACCAACATGCCCCATCTACACTAGTCCCACCCCGACCAACATGCCCCAACTACACTAGACCCACCCCGACCAACATGCCCCATCTACACTAGTCCCACCCCGACCAACATGCCTCATCTACACTAGTCCCACCCCGACCAACATGCCCCATCTACACTAGTCCCACCCCGACCAACATGCCCCATCTACACTAGTCCCACCCCGACCAACATGCCCATCTACACTAGTCCCACCCCGACCAACATGCCCCATCTACACTAGTCCCACCCCGACCAACATGCCCCATCTACACTGGTCCCAACCCGACCAACATGCCCCATCTACACTAGTCCCACCCCGACCAACATGCCCCATCTACACTAGTCCCACCCCGACCAACATGCCCCATCTACACTAGTCCCACCCCGACCAACATGCCCCATCTACACTAGTCCCACCCCGACCAACATGCCCCATCTACACTAGTCCCACCCCGACCAACATGCCCCGTCTACACTAGTCCCACCCCGACCAACATGCCCCATCTACACT
This sequence comes from Amblyraja radiata, assembly GCF_010909765.2. Taxonomy (NCBI): domain Eukaryota; kingdom Metazoa; phylum Chordata; class Chondrichthyes; order Rajiformes; family Rajidae; genus Amblyraja; species Amblyraja radiata. The sequence continues at coordinate 7,565,102 of NC_045991.1, forward strand.
AGTCCCACCCCGACCATCATGTCCCATCTACACTAGTCCCACCCCGACCAACATGCCCCATCTACACTAGTCCCACCCCGACCAACATGCCCCATCTACACTAGTCACACCCCGACCAACATGCCCCATCTACACTAGTCCCACCCCGACCAACATGCCCCATCTACACTAGTCCCACCCCGACCAACATGCCACATCTACACTAGTCCCACCCCGACCAACATGCCCCATCTACATTAGTCCCACCCCGACCAACATGCTTCATCTACACTAGTCCCACCCCGACCAACATGCCCCATCTACACTAGTCCCACCCCGACCAACATGCCCCATCTACACTAGTCCCACCCCGACCAACATGCCCCATCTACACTAGTCCCACCCCGACCAACATGCCTCATCTACACTAGTCCCACCCGACCAACGTGCCCCATCTACACTAGTCCCACCCCGACCAACATGCCCCATCTACACTAGTCCCACCCGACCAACATGCCCCATCTACACTAGTCCCACCCGACCAACATGCCCATCTACACTAGTCCCACCCCGACCAACATGCCCCATCTACACTAGTCCCACCCCGACCAACATGCCCCATCTACACTAGTCCCACCCCGACCAACATGCCCCATCTACACTAGTCCCACCCCGACCAACATGCCCCGTCTACACTAGTCCCACCCCGACCAACATGCCCCATCTACACTAGTCCCACCCCGACCAACATGCCCCATCTGCACCAGTCCCACCTGCCCACGTTTGGCCCATGTCCCTCCAAACCTGTCCTATCCAAGTGTCTCTTAAACGTTGAGATAGTCCCTGCCTCAACGACCTCCTCTGGCAGCTCATTCCATGCACCCACCACCCTCTGTGTGGAAAAGTTGCCCCTCAGATTGACATTATTAATGTGAACTATTTGTACACAACTCTGCTGGTGTGAGTAATAAATGAAATGATAGATAGTGGTGGAGCGGTAGAGTTGCTGCCTCACAGCGCCAGTGACCCGGGTTCCATCCTGAATACGGGTGCTGTCTGTACGGTTTGCACGTTCTGCCCGTGACCTGCGTGGGTTTTCTCCGGGCGCTCCAAAGACCTGCTGGTTTGTAGGTTAATTGGCTTCTGTAAAATTGTCCCTAATGTGTAGGATGGAGCTAGTATACGGGGCGATCACTGGTCGACGATGACGATGGGCCGAAGGGCCTGTTTCCGTGCAGTATCTCTAAAATCTAAACAATACCCGGTGACTTGGCCTCCACCGCCCTCTGTGGCAATGAATTCCACAGATTCACCACCCTCCGGCTAAAGAAATTCCTCCTCATCTCCTGTCTAAAGGCATGGGTGGGAAAGGCAGAGAGGTTGAGTGGCCAGACGCGGGCATGTGGGACTAGCTACGATAGGCATGGCTGTGTGTGTCTGTGCTGTGGGACTGACTGACGGGGCTCAACAGGGTAGTAGTTTGATGCTTCAGCCTGCAGCAACCCAGGAGAACTGTGTTCCAGATGCTTCATTAGTTTGTTGTTCTGTACATCGATCGGGAGGCGATGAAATCTCCCGTTCACACGCAGCCGCCA
>NC_045991.1:7569175-7668262 GCF_010909765.2 Amblyraja radiata
CGTCCTCGTGGCCTACCAGCGGGCGTGGAGTGCCGTTTCCTGACACCTCGGCTTCGGTGGCGGCACAGCGCTGGAGCGCTACCGCGGGCGATGCCTTGCCTGGGTCGCCGTGCTGGATCGACGCGCTGGAGCTCCGGTGAGCTGGACCGCCGAGATCAACACCTCCGGGCTGCGGAGCGGAGTGGGCGGCGCCGACTGTATCATCGGGAGCCTGGGAGCTCCAAACCAGCGCGGCCTTGTCGGCTTCGGAAGCCGCGGTCCCCAGCTAGGAAGCGGCCGTCCCAGCCGCTGTGAGGGTTCCCCCGACACCGGGGCAACACCACCCGGCCAGAACGGCCAGGAACATCGGGCCTCCGTAGAGGCAACAGCTGAGGCCTCAATAGGCCTGACTTTGGGTGAACTGGGGATGGGGACTGGACATTGTGCCTTCCCCCACAGTGGTAACCATTGTGTGTAAGTAAACATGTTAGTCTGTGTCCAAGATGGCTGTCGGAAGGGAGAGTGGACGCTGGCCCGGTTTAGCTGCCGCTGCTCTCTCTTCACATTGTGTTTTTGATTTTTTGTCTTTGGACTGAATTCTGTTTTTAATTTGTGTATTGGTGATGTCCTTATTATTGATTTTACTCCGATTATATGTTTTTTCTCTCTTATTAATATCTGTAAGGTGTCCTTGAGACTTTGAAAGGTGCCCGCAAATAAAATGTATTATTATTATTATTATTATTAAGAATTTTGTACGTTTCTATAAGATCCGCCCTCAATCTTCTAAATTCTAGCGAGTACAAGCCGAGTCTATCCAGTCTTTCTTCATATGAAAGTCCTGCCATCCCAGGAATCAGTCTGGTGAACCTTCTCTGTACTCCCTCTATGGCAAGAATGTCTTTCCTCAGATTAGGAGACCAAAACTGTACGCAATACTCCAGGTGTGGTCTCACCAAGACCCTGTACAACTGCAGTAGAACGTCCCTGCTCCCCTACTCGGATCGTCTCGGAGCAGAGGGAGAACAAGGAGGGAAGAGACAAGGACTTTAAGATTTTTGCCTCCACGACAGTGAGGAGGTGCCGGGTGACTCATATTGTGGTGGATGTTAAATTGTGTTAATTGTGTGTTTTTGTCATTTTTATTACATGTAGGACGGCAGGCAACGAAATCTCATTCAGAACGAAAGGTCCGAATGACAATAAAGGCTACTTTACTCTCTCTCTCTCTCCCCCTCTCGTTCCCATTCTCACCGGCGGCTATTCTCCTCTCATCTACCCAAATCGTTGTCACCTTCCCCCCCCCCCCCTCCCCCCCACTGCCCCCCCCCCCGCCATCTTTGGTCAAGGCACTTCCATTGTAGCCAATGGGATGCGGCCATCTTTGGTCAAGGCACTTACATTGAAGTCAATGGGAGGCGGCCATCTTTGGTCAGGGCACTTACATCGAAGTCAATGGGAGGGATGCGGCCATCTTTGGTCAAGGCACACTGAAGTCAATGGGAGGCGGCCATCTTTGGTTAATGCACTTCCATTGAAGTCAATGGGAGGCGGCCATCTTTGGTCAAGGCACTTCCATTGAAGTCAATGGGAGGTGAGGCCCAGTGGCGGCCATCTTTGATCAGGGCACTTCCATTGAAGTCAATGGGAGGCGGCCATCTTTGGTCAAGGCACTTCCATTTAAGTCAATGGGAGGTGAAGCCCAGGGCGGCGGCCATCTTTGGTCAAGGCACGTCCATTGAAGTCAATGGGAGGTGAAGCCCAGGGCGGCGGCCATCTTTGGTTAAGGTACTTCCATTGAAGTCAATGGGAGGTGAAGCCCAGGGCGGCGGCCATCTTGACTGCTGGCACTTCCCATTGAAGTCAAAGGGAGTGATGCCCATGGCGGCCATGTTAGGTACTGGCTGCACATGTGAAGTGTCTTTAAGGTGACACAGACAGGGAGAATTCTTCAAGAAGGCGAAAGTCCTTTATTTGCAAACATCGGTTGGAATATTCAGGGAAGATACCCGCCCGCCCGCCTGTCCATTGCCCGATCGCTCTCAGATCATTGCAACAGGCTGCTTTTGATTACAGTTTTATAGCCATATCTCCTCTACCTTATCTTGCATGCTCCACACTCCTCTCTCATCAATCCATCTTCTATTCAGACATTATAAACTCCAGCGCATACAAGCCCAGTCTCTTCCATCTTTCCTCATATGACAGTCCCGCCATCCCAGGGATCAATCTCGTGCATACAGTTTTGGTCTCCTAATCTGAGGAAAGACATTCTTGCCGTAGAGGATTTGAGTCTAGGAGCAGGGAGGTTCTACTGCAGTTGTACAGGGTCTTGGTGAGACCACACCTGGAGTATTGCGTACAGTTTTCGTCTCCTAATCTGAGGAAAGACATTCTTGCCATAGAGGGAGTACAGAGAAGGTTCACCAGACTGATTCCTGGGATGTCAGGACTTTCATATGAAGAAAGACTGGATAGACTCGGCTTGTACTCGCTAGAATTTAGAAGATTGAGGGGGGATCTTATAGAAACTTACAAAATTCTTAAGGGTTTGGACTTGCTAGATGCAGGAAGATTGTTCCCGATGTTATTAGACAGTGTGTGAGGCAGGAGGCAGAGAAGGAAAGCATTCAGACCCAACATGTAGGGGGGAAAGAAGAAAACAATAATAAACATAGAATAAGAGGTGGTGGGGTTCTTAAATGGGTGAGCAGAGAGACAGAGGGGTGTAAAATGCGGGCGGAAGCAATAGGTAGCAAGGTGAAAAGTATAAGTGGCAGGCAGACAAATCCAGGGCAAAAATCAAAAAGGGCCACTTTTCAACATAATTGTATAAGGGGTAAGAGTGTTGTAAAATCAAGCCTGAAGGCTTTGTGTCTCAATGCAAGGAGCATTCGTAATAAGGTGGATGAGTTGAACGTGCAGATAGCTATTAATGATTATGATATAGTCGGGATCATGGAGACATGGCTCCAGGGTGACCAAGGCTGGGAGCTGAACATCCAGGGATATTCAATATTCAGGAGGGATAGAGAGAAAGGAAAAGGTGGTGGCAAAGCGTTGCTGAATAGAGAGGAGATTAACGCAGTGGAAAGGAAGGACATTAGCTTGGAGGATGTGGAATCGGTATTGGTAGAACTGCGAAACACTAAGGGGCAGAAAACGCTGGTGGGTGTTGTGTACAGGCCACCTAACAGTAGTAGTGGAGTTGGGGATGGCATCAAACAGGAAATTAGAAATGCGTGCAACAAAGGCAAAACAGTTATAATGGGTGACTTCAATCTACATATAGATTGGGTGAATTAAATTGGCAGGGGTGCTGAGGAAGAGGATTTCTTGGAATGTATGCGGGATAGTTATCTAAATCAACATATAGAGGAACCAATGAGAGAGCAGGCTATTTTAGACTGGGTATTGAGTAATGAGGAAGGGTTAGTTAGCAGTCTTGTTGTGCGTGCCCCCTTGGGCAAGAGTGACCATAATATGGTTGAGTTCTTCATTATGATGGAGAGTGACATTGTTAATTCAGAAACAACGGTTCTGAACTTAAAGAAAGGTAACTTTGAGGGTATGAGACGTGAATTGGCCAAGATTGACTGGCAATTAGTTCTAAAAGGGTTGACGGTGGATATGCAATGGAAGGTATTTAAAGACTGCATGGATGAACTACAAAAATTGTTCGTCCCAGTTTGGCAAAAGAATAAATCAGGGAAGGTAGTGCATCCGTGGATAACAAGGGAAATCAGGGATGGTATCAAAGCAAAAGATGATGCGTACAAATTAGCCAGAAAAAGCAGCATACCAGAGGACTGGGAGAAATTCAGAGACCAGCAGAGGAGGACAAAGGGCTTAATTAGGAAAGGGAAAATAGATTATGAAAGAAAACTGTCAGGGAACATAAAACTGACTGCAAAGGTTTTTATAGATATGTGAAGAGAAAGAGATTAGTTAAAACAAATGTAGGTCCCTTGCAGTCAGAAACAGGTGAGTTGATCATGGGGAACAAGGATATGGCAGACCAATTGAATAACTACTTTGGTTCCGTCTTCACTAAGGAAGACATAAATAATCTGCCGGAAATAGCAGGGGACCGCGGGTCAAAGGAGATAGAGGAACTGAGTGAAATCCAGGTTAGTCGGGAAGTGGTGTTGGGTAAATTGAATGGATTAAAGGCCGATAAATCACCAGGGCCAGATAGGCTGCATCCCAGAGTACTTAAGGAAGTAGCTCCAGAAATAGTGGATGCATTAGTGATAATTTTTCAAAACTCTTTAGATTCTGGAGTAGTTCCTGAGGATTGGCGGGTAGCTAACGTAACCCCACTTTTTAAGAAGGGAGGGAGAGAGAAAACGGGGAATTACAGACCAGTTAGTCTAACATCGGTAGTGGAGAAACTGCTAGAGTCAGTTATTAAAGATGGGATAGCAGCACATTTGGAAAGTGGTGAAATCATTGGACAAAGTCAGCATGGATTTACGAAAGGTAAATCATGTCTGACGAATCGTATAGAATTTTTCGAGGATGTAACTAGTAGAGTGGATAGGGGAGAACCAGTGGATGTGTTGTATCTGGACTTTCAGAAGGCTTTCGACAAGGTCCCACATAAGAGATTAGTATACAAACTTAAAGCACACGGCATTGGGGGTTCAGTGTTGATGTGGATAGAGAACTGGTTGGCAAACAGGAAGCAAAGAGTAGGAGTAAATGGGTCCTTTTCACAATGGCAGGCAGTGACTAGTGGGGTACCGCAAGGCTCAGTGCTGGGACCCCAGCTATTTACAATATATATTAATGATCTGGATGAGGGAATTGAAGGCAACATCTCCAAGTTTGCGGATGACACTAAGCTGGGGGGCAGTGTTAGCTGTGAGGAGGATGCTAGGAGACTGCAAGGTGACTTGGATAGGCTGGGTGAGTGGGCAAATGTTTGGCAGATGCAGTATAATGTGGATAAATGTGAGGTTATCCACTTTGGTGGCAAAAACAGGAAAGCAGACTATTATCTAAATGGTGGCCGACTAGGAAAAGGGGAGATGCAGCGAGACCTGGGTGTCATGGTACACCAGTCATTGAAAGTGGGCATGCAGGTGCAGCAGGCAGTGAAGAAAGCGAATGGTATGTTAGCTTTCATAGCAAAAGGAATTGAGTATAGGAGCAGGGAGGTTCTACTGCAGTTGTACAGGGTCTTGGTGAGACCACACCTGGAGTTTTGCGTACAGTTTTGGTCTCCCAATCTGAGGAAGGACATTATAGCCATAGAGGGAGTGCAGAGAAGGTTCACCAGACTGATTCCTGGGATGGTCAGGACTTTCATATGAGGAAAGACTGGATAGACTTGGCTTATACTCGCTAGAATTTAGGAGATTGAGAGGGGATCTTATAGAAACTTACAAAATTCTTAAGGGGTTGGACAGGCTAGATGCAGGAAGATTGTTCCCCATGTTGGGGAGGTCCAGGACAAGGGGTCACAGCTTAAGGATAAGGGGGAAATCCTTTAGGACCGAGATGAGAAGAAACTTTTTCACACAGAGAGTGGTGAATCTCTGGAACTCTCTGCCACAGAGGGTAGTCGAGGCCAGTTCATTGGCTATATTTAAGAGGGAGTTAGATGTGGCCCTTGTGGCTAAAGGGATCAGGGGGTATGGAGAGAAGGCAGGTACGAGATACTGAGTTGGATGATCAGCCATGATCATATTGAATGGCGGTGCAGGCTCGAAGGGCCGAATGGCCTACTCCTGCACCTATTTTCTATGTATCTATGTATCTATGTTGGGGAAGTCCGGAACAAGGGGTCACGGTTTAAGGATAAGGGGGAAATCTTTTAGGACCGAGATGAGAAAAACATTTTTTTTCACACACAGAGAGTGTTCTCCACAGATGCTGCCGGACCCGCTGAGTTACTCCAGCACTCTGTGAAACGTCACCTATCCATGTTCTCCACAGATGCTGCCTGACCCGCTGAGTTACTCCAGCACTCTGTGTCTATCTTTGATACACATAAAGCAGCATCTGCAGTTCCTTGTGTCTAAGTTAGGATTGGGAAGTTTGCAGAGAATGTCGGGATATGGATCATGTCCATGCAGAGGGGAATAGTTTAACGGCATGGGGGATAGCACGGACATTGTGGGCCGAAGGGTCTGTTTCAATGCTAATCAAATCCAGTGCTGGAGTAACTCAGCGGGTCAGACAACATCAAGGGGGGGGGGGGGATGGGTGTGAAGACCTGATACATCCCTCCACAGATGATGCCTGACCCACTGAGTTACTCCAGCACTTTGTATTTGTCTCCGGCTGCCAGCATCTGCAGTTCCTTGTGTCCTCACGTTACGAGGCCTGTCCTGTCCTGTCCTCAACTGCTCCATGTGAGTTATAGAGAGTTGGTATTCACCAGCCGTGGGTGAATATAGACCATACATAATCCTCTCTCTCTCTCCTCATCTCTCTCTCCTCTCCCCCCCCCCCCGGCCTCTCCATCTGTAGAAGAGTTGACACCTCAATATCCCTCTGTGCTGATTTTACCCACAGATGCTGCCCGACCCCAGGAGATCTTGTGGGGGGTGGGGGAAACTTTTAAATCTCTTCCCTGCATGGAGACCCGACCTTTTCCCTATCGGGGGCTGTGGAGCTGTGGGGCTGTGGGGCTGTGGAGCTGTGGAGCTGTGGGGCTGTGGGGCTGTGGGGCTGTGGGGCTGTGGGGCTGTGGGGCTGTGGGGCTGTGGGGCTGTGGGGCTGTGGGGCTGTGGGGCTGTGGGGCTGTGGGTGGGGCTGGGGCTGTGGGGCTGTGGGGCTGTGGGGCTGTGGGTGGGGCTGTGGGGCTGTGGAGCTGTGGGGCTGTGGGGCTGTGGGTGGGGCTGGGGCTGTGGGGCTGTGGGGCTGTGGAGCTGTGGGGCTGTGGGGCTGTGGGTGGGGCTGGGGCTGTGGGGCTGTGGGGCTGTGGGTGGGGCTGTGGGGCTGTGGGGCTGTGGGGCTGTGGGGCTGTGGAGCTGTGGGGCTGTGGGGCTGTGGGGCTGTGGGGGGGGGGCTGTGGGGTTGTGGGGCTGTGGGGCTGTGGGGCTGTGGGGCTGTGGGGGGGGGGGCTGTGGGGTTGTGGGGCTGTGGGGCTGTGGGGCTGTGGGGCTGTGGAGCTGTGGGGGTGTGGGGCTGTGGGGCTGTGGGGCTGTGGAGCTACGGACCTACCTCCGTGGAGCTAGCCAGCTTCGGAGCGTGGAGAGCTGCGGGGGCGAGCTGCTGCGACCCGACTCCGGTGGATGGTGACACCGGGAGCTCGCGGGTCCCCGGTGGGAGACCGCTTTGCGGGGCACCGGCAACGGCGACTTCTCCCGCCCGAATTGCGGGGTTGAGAGTGACCTGGAGCGGGGCCTTACAACGCCCGGCGCGGCTTTAATTTGCCGCGGACTTGCTAGCGCCCGCCGGGGGCTCCAACACCAAGACCCGGGGCAGGGCCCTACATCGCCCGGCGTGGCTTTGAGTGGACGCGGGACTTGCTAGCGCCCGCCGGGGGCTTTGGCCTCGCTTCGGGAGAGGAATGGAGAGCAGGGGAGAGACAAGTTTTGCCTTCCATTACAGTGAGGAGGAGACTCACTGTGATGGATGTTTGTGTGAATTGAATTGTGTTGGTGTGTGTCTTGGTTCTGTTTTTGTTTGGCTGCAGAAACCAAATCTCGTTTGAACCTCATGTGAGGTTCAAATGACAAATAAAAGGTATTGTATTGTATTGTATTGTATTGTAACTTCCGCACTTTAGTCAGTCTTCAGTTTAAACCGGTTCCTGCCGTCTCCCCCCCAACCCCCCACGCGAAAAATACACCATTTGTGGTTCTGTAGAGAGAGGGGGGAGAGGGAGAGGTGGGAGAGAGGGAGGGAGAGAGAGAGGGAGGGGTGAGAGGGGGAGAGGGAGAGAGAGGGAGGGGTGAGAGGGGGAGAGAGGGAGGGAGATAGAGAGAGGGAGGGAGATAGAGAGAGAGAGAGAGAGAGAGAGAGAGAATGGGAGAGAGGGAGACCACACACACTTCTCTCTCTCTCTCCCCATCTTTTTCTGTCTCTCCTTCTCCCAACTCATCCCCTCCCTCATTCTCTCTCTCTCACCTTTTTCTCCCCTCTGTCCCCCTCATCCATACCGCCTCCCGCCCTCCATCCCGCCCTCCATCCCACTCCATGGCTCTCCTCCCCCCACACGTTCTCCTTCTCTCCCTCCGTCCCTCTAACACACGGACCCCCGCAGCCCGGCCCGCGCCCACCCGCTCTCCCCCCGCTGTCCTCATCCGCTCCGGCACTCGCTCTCCCGTCTCCTCACACCCCGCATTCGCCCTCTACTTCCCCCTCTGTCTCCTTCCTTCTCTCATCCTCTCTCCTTCCCTCTCTCTCCTTCCCTCTACTCATTCACTTCTTCCATCATCCTCTCCACTCATTCTCTCTCTCTCCCCCACACTCATTCTTCCATCTCTCTACCCCTCTCTCTCTCCTTTATTCCCTCCTTCCCCTTTCTCCTTCCCTCTCTCAAGTTATTCTGTGGTCAACACTCCCACCCAGTGGCGTCCCCCCGCAATTACAAGCCCAGCGGGCGCTAGCAAGTCCCGCGTCCACTCAAAGCCGCGCCGGGCGATGTAGGGCCCTGCCCCGGGTCTTGGTGTTGGAGCCCCCGGCGGGCGCTAGCAAGTCCGCGGCAAATTAAAGCCGCGCCGGGCGTTGTAAGGCCCCGCTCCACAGCCCCACAGCCCCACAGCCCCACAGCCCCACAGCTCCACAGCCCCCCCCCCCCACAGCCCCACAGCCCCACAGCCCCACAGCCCCACAGCCCCACAGCCCCACAGCTCCACAGCTCCACAGCTCCACAGCCCCCGATAGGGAAAAGGTCGGGTCTCCATGCAGGGAAGAGATTTAAAAGTTTCCCCCACCCCCCACAAGATCTCCTGGGGTCGGGCAGCATCTGTGGGTAAAATCAGCACAGAGGGATATTGAGGTGTCAACACTTCTACAGATGGAGAGGCTGGGGGGGGGGGGGAGAGGAGAGAGAGATGAGGAGAGAGAGAGAGGATTGTGTATTGTCTATATTCACCCACGGCTGGTGAATACCAACTCTCTATAACTCACATGGAGCAGTTGAGGACAGGACAGGACAGGCCTCGTAACGTGAGGACACAAGGAACTGCAGATGCTGGCAGCCGGAGACAAATACAAAGTGCTGGAGTAACTCAGTGGGTCAGGCATCATCTGTGGAGGGATGTATCAGGTCTTCACACCCATCCCCCCCCTCCCCCTTGATGTTGTCTGACCCGCTGAGTTACTCCAGCACTGGATTTGATTAGCATTGAAACAGACCCTTCGGCCCACAATGTCCGTGCTATCCCCCATGCCGTTAAACTATTCCCCTCTGCCTGGACGTGATCCATATCCCGACATTCCCTGCAAACTTCCCAATCCTAACTTAGACACAAGGAACTGCAGATGCTGTTTTATGTGTATCAAAGATAGACACAGAGTGCTGGAGTAACTCAGCGGGTCAGGCAGCATCTGTGGAGAACATGGATAGGTGACGTTTCACAGAGTGCTGGAGTAACTCAGCGGGTCAGGCAGCATCTGTGGAGAACACTCTCTGTGTGTGAAAAAAAATGTTTTTCTCATCTCGGTCCTAAAAGATTTCCCCCTTATCCTTAAACCGTGACCCCTTGTTCCGGACTTCCCCAACATAGATACATAGAAACATAGAAATTAGGTGCAGGAGTAGGCCATTCGGCCCTTCGAGCCTGCACCGCCATTCAATATGATCATGGCTGATCATCCAACTCAGTATCCCGTACCTGCCTTCTCTCCATACCCCCTGATCCCTTTAGCCACAAGGGCCACATCTAACTCCCTCTTAAATATAGCCAATGAACTGGCCTCGACTACCCTCTGTGGCAGAGAGTTCCACAGATTCACCACTCTCTGTGTGAAAAGGTTTCTTCTCATCTCGGTCCTAAAGGATTTCCCCCTTATCCTTAAGCTGTGACCCCTTGTCCTGGACCTCCCCAACATCGGGAGCAATCTTCCTGCATCTAGCCTGTCCAACCCCTTAAGAATTTTGTAAGTTTCTATAAGATCCCCTCTCAATCTCCTAAATTCTAGAGAGTATAAACCAAGTCTATCCAGTCTTTCTTCATAAGACAGTCCTGACATCCCAGGAATCAGTCTGGTGAACCTTCTCTGCACTCCCTCTATGGCAATAATGTCCTTCCTCAGATTTGGAGACCAAAACTGTACGCAATACTCCAGGTGTGGTCTCACCAAGACCCTGTACAACTGCAGTAGAACCTCCCTGCTCCTATACTCAAATCCTTTTGCTATGAAAGCTAACATACCATTCGCTTTCTTCACTGCCTGCTGCACCTGCATGCCCACTTTCAATGACTGGTGTACCATGACACCCAGGTCTCCCTGCATCTCCCCTTTTCCTAGTCGGCCACCATTTAGATAATAGTCTGCTTTCCTGTTTTTGCCACCAAAATGGAGAACCTCACATTTATCCACATTATACTGCATCTGCCAAACATTTGCCCACTCACCCAGCCTATCCAAGTCACCTTGCAGTCTCCTAGCATCCTCCTCACAGCTAACACTGCCCCCCAGCTTAGTGTCATCCGCAAACTTGGAGATATTGCCTTCAATTCCCTCATCCAGATCATTAATATATATTGTAAATAGCTGGGGTCCCAGCATTGAGCCTTGCGGTACCCCACTAGTCACTGCCTGCCATTGTGAAAAGGACCCGTTTACTCCTACTCTTTGCTTCCTGTTTGCCAGCCAGTTCTCTATCCACATCAATACTGAACCCCCAATGCCATGTGCTTTAAGTTTGTATACTAATCTCTTATGTGGGACCTTGTCGAACGCCTTCTGGAAATCCAGATACACCACATCCACTGGTTCTCCCCTATCCACGCTACTAGTTACATCCTCGAAAAATTCTATAAGATTCGTCAGACATGATTTACCTTTTGTAAATCCATGCTGACTTTGTCCAATGATTTCACCACTTTCCAAATGTGCTGCTATCCCATCTTTAATAACTGATTCTAGCAGTTTCCCCACTACCGATGTTAGACTAACTGGTCTGTAATTCCCCGTTTTCTCTCTCCCTCCCTTCTTAAAAAGTGGGGTTACATTTGCTACCCGCCAATCCTCAGGAACTACTCCAGAATCTAAAGAGTTTTGAAAGATTATTACTAATGCATCCACTATTTCTGGAGCTACTTCCTTAAGTACTCTGGGATGCAGCCTATCTGGCCCTGGGGATTTATCGGCCTTTAATCCATTCAATTTACCCAACACCACTTCCCGGCTAACCTGGATTTCACTCAATTCCTCCAACTCCTTTGACCCGCGGTCCCCTGCTATTTCCGGCAGATTATTTATGTCTTCCTTAGTGAAGACGGAACCAAAGTAGTTATTCAATTGGTCCGCCATATCCTTGTTCCCCATGATCAACGCACCTGTTTCTGACTGCAAGGGACCTACATTTGTTTTAACTAATCTCTTTCTTTTCACATATCTATAAAAACTTTTGCAGTCAGTTTTTATGTTCCCTGCCAGTTTTCTTTCATAATCTATTTTTCCTTTCCTAATTAAGCCCTTTGTCCTCCTCTGTTGGTCTCTGAATTTCTCCCAGTCCTCCGGTATGCTGCTTTTTCTGGCTAATTTGTACGCATCATCCTTCGCTTTGATACTATCCCTGATTTCCCTTGTTATCCACGGATGCACTACCTTCCCTGATTTATTCTTTTGCCAAACTGGGATGAACAATTTTTGTAGTTCATCCATGCAGTCTTTAAATGTCTTCCATTGCATATCCACCGTCAACCCTTTTAGAATTAATTGCCAGTCAATCTTGACCAATTCACGTCTCATACCCTCAAAGTTACCTTTCTTTAAGTTCAGAACCATTGTTTCTGAATTAACAATGTCACTCTCCATCCTAATGAAGAACTCAACCATATTATGGTCACTCTTGCCCAAGGGGGCACGTACAACAAGACTGCTAACTAACCCTTCCTCATTACTCAATACCCAGTCTAAAATAGCCTGCTCTCTCGTTGGTTCCTCTACATGTTGATTTAGATAACTATCCCGCATACATTCCAAGAAATCCTCTTCCTCAGCACCCCTGCCAATTTGATTCACCCAATCTATATGTAGATTGAAGTCACCCATTATAACGGTTTTGCCTTTGTCGCACGCATTTCTAATTTCCTGTTTGATACCATCTCCAACTTCACTACTACTGTTAGGTGGCCTGTACACAACACCCACCAGCGTTTTCTGCCCCTTAGTGTTTCGCAGCTCTACCCATACCGATTCCACATCCTGCAAACTAATGTCCTTCCTTTCCATTGCGTTAATCTCCTCTCTAATCAGCAACGCTACCCCACCTCCTTTTCCTTTCTCTCTATCCCTCCTGAATATTGAATATCCCTCGATGTTCAGCTCCCAGCCTTGGTCACCCTGGAGCCATGTCTCCGTGATCCCAACGATATCATAGTCATTAATAGCTATCTGCACATTCAACTCATCCACCTTATTACGAATGCTCCTTGCATTGAGACACAAAGCCTTCAGGCTTGTTTTTACAACACTCTTACCCCTTATACAATGTTGTTGAAAAGTGGCCCTTTTTGATTTTTGCCCTGGATTTTCCGGCCTGCCACTTTTACTTTTCACCTTGCTACCTATTGCTTCTACCCTCATTTACACCCCTCTGTCTCTACGCTCACACATTTAAGAAACCCTTTCCCTTTAACTCCATCCTCCACTAGCCCATTCGACACCCCACCCCCTTATTCAGTTTAAAACCACCCGTGTAGCAGTGGCAAACCTGCCTGCCAGAATGCTGGTCCCACACCTGTTAAGATGCAATCCGTCCCTTTTGTACAGTTCCCCCTTACCCCAAAACAGATCCCAGTGATCTAAGAATCTAAATCCCTGCCCCGTGCACCAGTTCCTCAGCCACACGTTCAGGTCCCGTATCTCCCTGTTCCTGCTCTCGCCAGCACGAGGAACTGGAAGCAAACCGGAGATAACAACCCTGGAGGTCCTGCTTTTCAGCATTTTTCCGAGCTCTCTAAAGTCACGCTGCAAAATATTCATCCCCTTCTTTCCGACATCGTTTGTGCCGACATGCACTACCACTTCTGGATGTTCACCTTCGCCCTTGAGGATTTTCTGCACTCTGTCCGTGACATCCTGGATCCTGGCACCAGGAAGGCAGCACACCATCCTCGCATCCCGTCTGTTGCCGCAGAAACCCCTGTCCGTACCTCTCACAATGGATGGGGGGTGGGGACAGTGAGGGGGATGTACAGGGGGGTGGGGACAGTGAGGGGAATGTACGGGGGGGTGGGGACAGTGAGGGGGATGTGTGGGGGGGTGGGGACAGTGAGGGGGATGTATGGGGGGGTGGGGACAGTGAGGGGGATGTATGGGGGGTGGGGACAGTGAGGGGGGTGTGTGGGGGGTGGGGATGTATGAGGGGTGAGGACAGTGAGGGGGATGTATGGGGGGGGTGGGGACAGTGAGGGGGATGTATGGGGGGGGGTGGGGACAGTGGGGGGTGTATGGGGGGGTGGGGACAGGGAGCGGGATGTATGGGGGGGGGGTGGGGACAGTGAGGGGGATGTATGGGGGGTGGGGACAGTGAGGGGGATGTATGGGGGGGGGGGTGGGGACAGTGAGGGGGGTGTATGGGGGGGGTGTGTGTGGGGGGGTGGGGACAGTGTGGGGGATGTATGGGGGGGTGGGGACAGGGAGGGGGGGGTGGGGACAGGGAGGGGGATGTATGGGGGGGGGGTGGGGACAGTGAGGGGGATGTATGGGGGGGTGGGGACAGGGAGAGGGATGTGTGGGGGGGGGTGGGGACAGTGAGGGGGATGTATGGGGGGGTGGGGACAGTGAGGGGGTGTATGGGGGGGTGGGGACAGTGAGGGGGATGTATGGGGGGGTGGGGACAGGGAGGAGGGTGTGTGGGGGGGTGGGGACAGTGAGGGGGGGGTGGGGACAGTGTGGGGGATGTATGGGGGATGTAAACGGGTCCTTTTCACAATGGCAGGCAGTGACTAGTGGGGTACCGCAAGGCTCAGTGCCGGGACCCCAGCTATTTACAATATATATTAATGATCTGGATGAGGGAATTGAAGGCAATATCTCCAAGTTTGCGGATGACACTAAGCTGGGGGGCAGTGTTAGCTGTTAGGAGGATGCTAGGAGACTGCAAGGTGACTTGGATAGGCTGGGTGAGTGGGCAAATGTTTGGCAGATGCAGTATAATGTGGATAAATGTGAGGTTATCCATTGATCGGGTGCAGTGGGCCGGGTGCAGTGGGCCGGGTGCAATGGGCCGGGTGCAGTGGGGCCGGGTATCCGGGTGCAGTGGGGCCGGGTATCCGGGTGCAGTGGGGCCGGGTGCAGTGGGGCCGGGTGCAGTGGGGCCGGGTGCAGTGGGCCGGGTGCAGTGGGGCCGGGTATCCAGGTGCAATGGGCCGGGTGCAATGGGCCGGGTGCAATGGGCCGGATGCAATGGGCCGGGTATCCGGGTGCAATGGGCCGGGTGCAGTGGGGCCGGGTGCAGTGGGCCGGGTATCCGGGTGCGGTGGGCCGGGTATCCGGGTGCAGTGGGCCGGGTATCCGGGTGCAGTGGGCCGGGTATCCGGGTGCAATGGGCCGGGTATCCGGGTGCAGTGGGGCCAGGTGCAGTGGGGCCGGGTGCAGTGGGCCGGGTATCCAGGTGCGGTGGGCCGGGTATCCGGGTGCAGTGGGCCGGGTATCCGGGTGCAATGGGCCGGGTATCCGGGTGCAGTGGGCCGGGTATCCGGGTGCAGTGGGCCGGGTATCCGGGTGCAATGGGCCGGGTATCCGGGTGCAATGGGCCGGGTATCCGGGTGCAGTGGTGCCGGGTGCAGTGGGCCGGGTATCCGGGTGCAGTGGGGCCGGGTGCAGTGGGCCGGGTATCCGGGTGCGGTGGGCCGGGTATGCGGGTGCAGTGGGCCGGGTGCAATGGGCCGGGTGCAATGGGCCGGGTGCAGTGGGCTGGGTATCCGGGTGCAGTGGGCCGGGTGCAGTGGGCTGGGTGCAATGGGCCGGGTGCAATGGGCCGGGTGCAGTGGGCTGGGTATCCGGGTGTAATGGGCCGGGTGCAGTGGGCTGGGTGCAATGGGCCGGGTGCAATGGGCCGGGTGCAGTGGGCCGGGTGCAGTGGGCCGGGTGCAATGGGCCGGGTGCAGTGGGCCGGGTGCAATGGGCCGGGTGCAATGGGCCGGGTGCAGTGGGCTGGGTGCAATGGGCCGGGTGCAATGGGCCGAGTGCAATGGGCCGGGTGCAGTGGGCCGGGTGCAATGGACTGGGTGCAATGGGCCGGGTGCAATGGGCCGGGTGCAATGGGCCGGGTGCAATGGGCCGGGTGCAATGGGCCGGGTGCAATGGGCCGGGTGCAATGGGCCGGGTGCAATGGGCCGGGTGCAATGGGCCGGGTGCAATGGGCCGGGTGCAATGGGCCGGGTGCAATGGGCCGGGTGCATTGGGCCGGGTGCAATGGGCCGGGTGCAATGGGCCGGGTGCAATGGGCCGGGTGCAATGGGCCGGGTGCAATGGGCCGGGTGCAATGGGCCGGGTGCAATGGGCCGGGTGCAGTGGGCCGGGTGCAGTGGGCCGGGTGCAGTGGGCCGGGTGCAGTGGGCTGGGTGCAATGGGCCGGGTGCAATGGGCCGGGGGCAATGGGCCTGGTGCAATGGGCCGGGGGCAATGGGCCGGGTGCAATGGGCCGGGTATCCGGGTGCAATGGGCCGGGTGCAGTGGGCTGGGTATCCGGGTGTAATGGGCCGGGTGCAGTGGGCTGGGTATCCGGGTACAGTGGGCCGGGTATCCGGGTGCAGTGGGCCGGGTATCCGGGTGCAATGGGCCGGGTATCCGGGTGCAGTGGGCCGGGTATCCGGGTGCAATGGGCCGGGTATCCGGGTGCAGTGGGGCCGGGTGCAGTGGGCCGGGTATCCGGGTGCGGTGGGCCGGGTATCCGGGTGCAGTGGGCCGGGTGCAATGGGCCGGGTGCAATGGGCCGGGTATCCGGGTGCAGTGGGCTGGGTATCCGGGTGCAGTGGCCCGGGTGCAGTGGGCTGGGTATCCGGGTGCAGTGGGCTGGGTATCCGGGTGCAGTGGGGCCGGGTGCAGTGGGCTGGGTATCCGGGTGTAATGGGCCGGGTGCAGTGGGCCGGGTATCCGGGTGTAATGGGCCGGGTGCAGTGGGGCCGGGTGCAGTGGGCTGGGTATCCGGGTGTAATGGGCCGGGTGCAGTGGGCCGGGTATCCGGGTGTAATGGGCCGGGTGCAGTGGGCTGGGTATCCGGGTGCAATGGGCCGGGTGCAGTGGGCCGGGTATCCGGGTATAATGGGCCGGGTGCAGTGGGGCCGGGTGCAGTGGGCTGGGTATCCGGGTGCAATGGGCCGGGTGCAGTGGGCCGGGTATCCGGGTATAATGGGCCAGGTGCAGTGGGGCCGGGTGCAGTGGGGCCGGGTGCAGTGGGCTGGGTATCCGGGTGCAATGGGCCGGGTGCAGTGGGCTGGGTATCCGGGTGTAATGGGCCGGGTGCAGTGGGTCGGGTGCAGTGGGCTGGGTATCCGGGTGTAATGGGCCGGGTGCAGTGGGCCGGGTATCCGGGTGCAGTGGGCCGGGTGCAGTGGGCCGGGTATCCGGGTGCAGTGGGCCGGGTGCAGTGGGCTGGGTATCCGGGTGCAATGGGTCGGGTGCAGTGGGCCGGGTATCCGGGTATAATGGGCCGGGTGCAGTGGGGCCGGGTGCAGTGGGCTGGGTATCCGGGTGTAATGGGCCGGGTGCAGTGGGCTGGGTATCCGGGTGCAATGGGGCGGGTGCAGTGGGCTGGGTATCCGGGTATAATGGGCCGGGTGCAGTGGGCCGGGTATCCGGGTGCAGTGGGCCGGGTGCAGTGGGCTGGGTATCCGGGTGCAATGGGCCGGGTGCAGTGGGCCGGGTATCCGGGTGTAATGGGCCGGGTGCAGTGGGCTGGGTATCCGGGTGCAGTGGGCCGGGTATCCGGGTGCAGTGGGCCGGGTGCAGTGGGCTGGGTATCCGGGTGCAGTGGGTCGGGTGCAGTGGGCTGGGTATCCGGGTGCAGTGGGCCGGGTGCAGTGGGCTGGGTATCCGGGTGTAATGGGCCGGGTGCAGTGGGCTGGGTATCCGGGGGCAATGGGCCGGGTGCAGTGGGCCGGGTGCAGTGGGCTGGGTATCCGGGTGCAGTGGGTCGGGTGCAGTGGGCTGGGTACCCGGGTGTAATGGGCCGGGTGCAGTGGGCTGGGTATCCGGGGGCAATGGGCCGGGTGCAGTGGGCTGGGTATCCGGGGGCAATGGGCCGGGTACCCGGGGGCAATGGGCCGGGTATCCGGGTGCAGTGGGCCGGGTGCAGTCGGTCGGGTATCCGGGTGCAGTGGGCTGGGTATCCGGGTGCAGTGGGTCGGGTGTAGTGGGTCGGGTGCAGTGGGCTGGGTATCCGGGTGTAATGGGCCGGGTGCAGTGGGCTGGGTATCCGGGTGCAGTGGGCCGGGTATCCGGGTGCAATGGGCCGGGTATCCGGGTGCAGTGGGGCCGGGTGCAGTGGGCCGGGTATCCGGGTGCAGTGGGCTGGGTATCCGGGTGCAGTGGGGCCGGGTGCAGTGGGCTGGGTATCCGGGTGTAATGGGCCGGGTGCAGTGGGCCGGGTATCCGGGTGTAATGGGCCGGGTGCAGTGGGCCGGGTATCCGGGTATAATGGGCCGGGTGCAGTGGGCTGGGTATCCGGGTGTAATGGGCCGGGTGCAGTGGGCCGGGTATCCGGGTGTAATGGGCCGGGTGCAGTGGGCCGGGTATCCGGGTGCAGTGGGCCGGGTGCAGTCGGTCGGGTATCCGGGTGCAGTGGGCTGGGTATCCGGGTGCAATGGGCCGGGTGCAGTGGGCCGGGTATCCGGGTATAATGGGCCGGGTGCAGTGGGGCCGGGTGCAGTGGGCTGGGTATCCGGGTGTAATGGGCCGGGTGCAGTGGGCTGGGTATCCGGGTGCAATGGGCCGGGTGCAGTGGGCCGGGTATCCGGGTATAATGGGCCGGGTGCAGTGGGGCCGGGTGCAGTGGGCTGGGTATCCGGGTGCAATGGGTCGGGTGCAGTGGGCCGGGTATCCGGGTATAATGGGCCGGGTGCAGTGGGGCCGGGTGCAGTGGGCTGGGTATCCGGGTGTAATGGGCCGGGTGCAGTGGGCCGGGTATCCGGGTGCAGTGGGCCGGGTGCAGTGGGCCGGGTATCCGGGTGCAGTGGGCCGGGTGCAGTGGGCTGGGTATCCGGGTGCAATGGGTCGGGTGCAGTGGGCCGGGTATCCGGGTATAATGGGCCGGGTGCAGTGGGGCCGGGTGCAGTGGGCTGGGTATCCGGGTGTAATGGGCCGGGTGCAGTGGGCTGGGTATCCGGGTGCAATGGGGCGGGTGCAGTGGGCCGGGTGCAGTGGGCTGGGTATCCGGGTGCAGTGGGCTGGGTATCCGGGTGTAATGGGCCGGGTGCAGTGGGCCGGGTATCCGGGTATAATGGGCCGGGTGCAGTGGGCCGGGTATCCGGGTGCAGTGGGCCGGGTGCAGTGGGCCGGGTATCCGGGTGCAGTGGGCTGGGTATCCGGGTGTAATGGGCCGGGTGCAGTGGGTCGGGTGCAGTGGGCTGGGTATCCGGGTGCAGTGGGCTGGGTAACCGGGTGTAATGGGCCGGGTGCAGTGGGTCGGGTGCAGTGGGCTGGGTATCCGGGTGTAATGGGTCGGGTGCAGTGGGCTGGGTATCCGGGTGTAATGGGTCGGCTGCAGTGGGCTGGGTATCCGGGTGTAATGGGCCGGGTGCAGTGGGCCGGGTATCCGGGTGCAGTGGGCTGGGTATCCGGGGGCAATGGGCCGGGTGCAGTGGGCTGGGTATCCGGGTGTAATGGGCCGGGTGCAGTGGGTCGGGTGCAGTGGGCTGGGTATCCGGGTGTAATGGGCCGGGTGCAGTGGGTCGGGTGCAGTGGGCTGGGTATCCGGGTGTAATGGGTCGGCTGCAGTGGGCTGGGTATCCGGGTGTAATGGGCCGGGTGCAGTGGGTCGGGTGCAGTGGGCCGGGTATCCGGGTGTAATGGGCCGGGTGCAGTGGGCTGGGTATCCGGGGGCAATGGGCCGGGTGCAGTGGGCCGGGTATCCGGGGGCAATGGGCCGGGTGCAGTGGGCTGGGTATCCGGGGGCAATGGGCCGGGTGCAGTGGGCTGGGTATCCGGGGGCAATGGGCCGGGTATCCGGGTGCAGTGGGCCGGGTGCAGTGGGCTGGGTATCCGGGGGCAATGGGCCGGGTATCCGGGTGTAATGGGCCGGGTGCAGTGGGTCGGGTATCCGGGTGCAGTGGGTCGGTTGCAGTGGGTCGGGTGCAATGGGCCGGGTGCAGTGGGTCGGTTGCAGTGGGTCGGGTGCAGTGGGCTGGGTATCCGGGTGTAATGGGCCGGGTGCAGTGGGCTGGGTAACCGGGTGTAATGGGCCGGGTGCAGTGGGTCGGGTATCCGGGTGCAGTGGGCCTGGTGCAGTGGGCCGGGTATCCGGGTGTAATGGGCCGGGTGCAGTGGGCCGGGTATCCGGGTGCAGTGGGCCGGGTGCAGTGGGCTGGGTATCCGGGTGCAGTGGGCCGGGTGCAGTGGGCTGGGTATCCGGGTGTAATGGGCCGGGTGCAGTGGGCTGGGTATCCGGGTGCAGTGGGCCGGGTGCAGTGGGCTGGGTATCCGGGTGTAATGGGCCGGGTGCAGTGGGCTGGGTATCCGGGGGCAATGGGCCGGGTGCAGTGGGCTGGGTATCTGGGGGCAATGGGCCGGGTATCCGGGGGCAATGGGCCGGGTATCCGGGGGCAATGGGCCGGGTATCCGGGTGCAGTGGGCCGGGTGCAGTGGGTCGGGTATCCGGGTGCAGTGGGCTGGGTATCCGGGTGCAATGGGCCGGGTATCCGGGTGCAGTGGGGCCGGGTGCAGTGGGCCGGGTATCCGGGTGCAGTGGGGCCGGGTGCAGTGGGCTGGGTATCCGGGTGCAATGGGCCGGGTGCAGTGGGCCGGGTATCCGGGGGCAATGGGCCGGGTATCCGGGTGCAGTGGGCCGGGTGCAGTGGGCTGGGTATCCGGGGGCAATGGGCCGGGTATCCGGGTGTAATGGGCCGGGTGCAGTGGGTCGGGTATCCGGGTGCAGTGGGTCGGTTGCAGTGGGTCGGGTGCAATGGGCCGGGTGCAGTGGGCTGGGTATCCGGGTGTAATGGGCCGGGTGCAGTGGGTCGGGTGCAGTGGGCTGGGTAACCGGGTGTAATGGGCCGGGTGCAGTGGGCCGGGTATCCGGGTGCAGTGGGCCGGGTGCAGTGGGCTGGGTATCCGGGTGCAGTGGGCCGGGTGCAGTGGGCCGGGTATCCGGGTGCAGTGGGCCTGGTGCAGTGGGCCGGGTATCCGGGTGTAATGGGCCAGGTGCAGTGGGCCGGGTATCCGGGTGCAGTGGGCCGGGTGCAGTGGGCTGGGTATCCGGGTGCAGTGGGTCGGGTGCAGTGGGCTGGGTATCCGGGTGCAGTGGGCCGGGTGCAGTGGGCTGGGTATCCGGGTGTAATGGGCCGGGTGCAGTGGGCTGGGTATCCGGGGGCAATGGGCCGGGTGCAGTGGGCTGGGTATCTGGGGGCAATGGGCCGGGTATCCGGGGGCAATGGGCCGGGTATCCGGGTGCAGTGGGCCGGGTGCAGTGGGTCGGGTATCCGGGTGCAGTGGGCTGGGTATCCGGGTGCAGTGGGTCGGGTGTAGTGGGTCGGGTGCAGTGGGCTGGGTATCCGGGTGCAGTGGGCCGGGTATCCGGGTGTAATGGGCCGGGTATCCGGGTGCAGTGGGGCCGGGTGCAGTGGGCCGGGTATCCGGGTGCAGTGGGGCCGGGTGCAGTGGGCTGGGTATCCGGGTGCAATGGGCCGGGTGCAGTGGGCCGGGTATCCGGGTATAATGGGCCGGGTGCAGTGGGGCCGGGTGCAGTGGGCTGGGTATCCGGGTGTAATGGGCCGGGTGCAGTGGGCTGGGTATCCGGGTATAATGGGGCGGGTGCAGTGGGCCGGGTATCTGGGTGCAGTGGGCCGGGTGCAGTGGGCCGGGTGCAGTGGGCTGGGTATCCGGGTGCAGTGGGCTGGGTATCCGGGTGCAGTGGGGCCGGGTGCAGTGGGCTGGGTATCCGGGTGTAATGGGCCGGGTGCAGTGGGCCGGGTATCCGGGTGCAGTGGGCTGGGTATCCGGGTGCAGTGGGCTGGGTATCCGGGTGTAATGGGCCGGGTGCAGTGGGCTGGGTATCCGGGTGTAATGGGCCGGGTGCAGTGGGTCGGGTGCAGTGGGGCCGGGTGCAGTGGGCCGGGTGCAGTGGGCTGGGTATCCGGGTGTAATGGGCCGGGTGCAGTGGGCTGGGTATCCGGGTGTAATGGGCCGGGTGCAGTGGGCTGGGTATCCGGGGGCAATGGGCCGGGTGCAGTGGGCTGGGTATCCGGGGGCAATGGGCCGGGTATCCGGGTGCAGTGGGCTGGGTGCAGTGGGTCGGGTATCCGGGTGCAGTGGGTCGGTTGCAGTGGGTCGGGTGCAGTGGGCTGGGTATCCGGGTGTAATGGGCCGGGTGCAGTGGGCCGGGTATCCGGGTGTAATGGGCCGGGTGCAGTGGGCCGGGTATCCGGGTGCAGTGGGTCGGGTGCAGTGGGCCGGGTATCCGGGTGCAGTGGGTCGGGTGCAGTGGGCTGGGTATCCGGGTGCAGTGGGTCGGTTGCAGTGGGTCGGGTGCAGTGGGCTGGGTATCCGGGTGTAATGGGCCGGGTGCAGTGGGCCGGGTATCCGGGTGTAATGTGCCGGGTGCAGTGGGCCGGGTATCCGGGTGTAATGGGCCGGGTGCAGTGGGCCGGGTATCCGGGTGCAGTGGGTCGGGTGCAGTGGGCTGGGTATCCGGGTATAATGGGACCAGAAGGGATAAAAGGGAATGTGATTTAGAGATGGGGATGAGTGTACTGATGAAGGGACACCCCCTCTTTCCCTACACTCCCCACCTTGGTGCACCTCACTCAACACTCCGACACCCGACTCCTTTCCTCTCTAATGTACGCTCATCCCTGTCCCACATTCCCCTCTTTCCCAGATCCCTCTCTCTGGCTTTGCATGTTACACCTCTTCTTGTCTGACACTTGTCTCCTCTTCACCTCTAGCCTTTATCACTACTCCCCTATCTGCTAATCAGCCCCCAACTGTATCCAGCATCACTCACCAGGCTTTGTCCTGCTCCCATCACTTTCCAGCTTTCTCCCAACTCCATCAGTTTGAAGAAAGGTCCTGATCTGAAACATCTGTCCATTCCTTTGCAGTCGGGAAGATGGTGCCTGACTCACTGAGTACCTCCAGCACTGTTTCTGACCTAGTTATTCCTTGGTTAAAGTTATCTGAGGGAAAGTGAGTTTAATAGTCATGGCTGTTGAGTCTTATTACAATTTACTAATCCTGCCCCTTCCATTAACCCTACTGTAGTTCTTTAGAGTTGGTCTAAATCTGTTTGGTTTGGTGAGTGTCTGTGTTGCTGCAATCTGTTTGCTCTGAATAATTTGTGTTTGTTTCCACCCAGGGTTCCAAGGAATGGACCTGTGCTGCTGGAAGTGTCTGCTGGGGTTAGAGTGTCTCTTCCCGTTCTGCCAAATGTTGGCGTAAGATGGAATAAACTTCTTCCCCATTGCTGTTCTCCTGATACACAAGTTTCATTTAATGTTTTTGTCGGTTAAAGTAGAGTCTGGTCTGTTGTGGTCGGGTTTCCTCTGATATTGTGAACTGCTGCACGTCCTGTAATGTTCCTGCAATGTTATCCAGTCTATCTGGATTTGATCTTCATGGAGATGATGTGAAGGTAAGGCCCCTATTTCAATCCCTTTTATGGTTTCAGTGGGGATAAGTTTTTGAAAGATTAACAACGGGGTTTCCTATTTATTTTTGGTCAAGGGTTTTATAATTCAGGATGCTGGATCTTTAGCAATAAAAGCAGAGTTGGAGGAACTCGATGGGTCAGGCAGCATCTGTAGGCTGGCTCAGAGATTTGTAGGTTAATTGGGTTTAGTAAACTGTGTCTAGTGTGTTAGATAGTGTTAGTGTATGGGGTGATCACTGGATCGTGCAGACTCAGTGGGCCAGAGGCTCATGTAGGTTTAGTAAACTGTGTCTAGTGTAGGATAGTGCTAGTGCATGGGGTGATCACTGGATTGTGCAGACTCAGTGGGCCAGAGGCTCAGTTAATTGGTTTTAGTAAACTGTGTCTAGTGTGTAGGATAATGCTAGTATACGCGGTAATCACTGGATTGTGCAGACTCGCTGGGCCAGAGGCTCATGTAGGTTAATTGGGTTTTAGTAAACTGTGTCTAGTGTGTAGGATAATGCCAGTATATGGGGTGATCACTGGATTGTGCAGACTCGCTGGGCCAGAGGCTCAGATATTTGTATGTCTCTAGTGTGTAGGATAATGCTAGTGTATACAGGTGAGTGGGTGATGGGCAGATGGGTGGAGTAAGTGACAAAGGCTGAAGGTGAAAGTGATAAAACATGTTGGATAAGGACAAGAACTGTGACATGTAACACCAGGAAGGTAAAAGGGAAATCTGGGACAAGGAGATGAGAGATGAGTGTACTTCCCTTCACCTCCCCCAACACTGTACTAGTTGACTGACTAACTAATTGACTGACTAACTAGTTAATTGACTAACTAATTAACTCACTAACTAACCAACTAACACTGGTCCTTTCCCTTCCTCTGTACGCTCATCTCTCAAACAGTCCCATATTTCCCACTCTCTCTTCAACCCATATCTCTCCTGGTTATTTGACATTTTGTCCCTTTCACCTTGAGCCTTTGGCACTCACTCCATCCATAGGCTAATCAGCCTCACATTGAGTCTAGAAGTTGGGATGTAATGTTAAAATTTTACAAGGCATTGGTGAGACCAATTCTGGAGTATGGTGTACAATTTTGGTCGCCTAATTATAGGAAGGATGTCAACAAAATAGAGAGAGTACAGAAGAGATTTACTAGAATGTTGCCTGGGTTTCAGCAACTAAATTACAGAGAAAGGTTGAAAAAGTTAGGTCTTTTCTTTGGAGTGCAGAAGGTTAAGGGGGGACTTGATAGAGGTCTTTAAAATGATGAGAGGGATAGACAGAGTTGATGTGGATAAGCTTTTCCCGCTGAGAGTAGGGAAGATTCAAACAAGAGGACATGATTTAAGAATTAAGGGACAGAAGTTTAGGGGTAACATGAGGGGAAACTTCTTTACTCAGAGAGTGGTGGCTGTGTGGAATGAGCTTCCAGTGGAAGTGGTGGCGGCAGGTTCGATTTTATCATTTAAAAATAAATTGGATAGGTATATGGACGGGAAAGGAATGGAGGGTTATGGTTCTTAGTGTAGGTAGATGGGACTAGGGGAGAATAAATGTTCGGCACAGACTAGAAGGGCCGAGATGGCCTGTTTCCGTGCTGTGATTGTTATATGGTTATATGGTACCCCCTATTTACATGCTAGCTTTGTCCTGCGTGCCTCTGCCTCTTTTCACTCTCTTTCATCAGTCTGAGGAAGGTTGCTGACCTGAGGTGTCATCTGTCCATTCCACTTGCAGTCAGGCAGATTGTGCCTGAACTGCTGAATGCCTCCAGCACTTTGTCTTTGGACAGAGCCATGTTCCCTGGTTGTAGTTGGCTCCTGTTACAGGGAATGTAGAGTTTAATATTTGTGGTGTATTAATTTGACTGTTTTGTACATCTTTGTCAGCTCTCGGGATCTGGTCTTTCTGGAGATTACTTTAAGGTAAGGCCCCTGTTTCAAAACCTCTCTTGGGTTTGTGTTTGGGGGAAAGATTGGGCAGCACAGAGTTAGAGTTGCTGCCTCACAGCGCCAGAGACCTGGGTTCAATCCTGACAACATATGTTGTCTGTATAGTTTGTATGTTCTGCCTGTGACCATGTGGGTTTTCTCCAGTTCTGGCTTCCAACACGAAAGACATTCAGATTTGCAGGTTAATTGGTTTCAGTCAACTGTCCCTAGTGTGTAGGATAGTGCTAGCGTACGGGATGATTGCTGGATTGTGCTGACTTAGTGGACCAGAGGGTCTGTTTCCACACTTTAGTTGGTCTTAATGTATTTATTTTAGTACAATGTGAAGAAGGGTCCTGTTCTGAAACATCACCATCCATGTTCTCCACAGATGCTGCCTGACCCGCTGAGTTACTCCAGCGTTACTCTGTGAAACGTCACCTATCCATGTTCTCCACAGATGCTGCCTGACCCGCTGAGTTACTCCAGCACTCTGTGAAACGTCACCTATCCATGTTCTCCACAGATGCTGCCTGACCCGCTGAGTTACTCCAGCACTCTGTGTCTTTATTTATTTTGTAAACCAGCATCTGCAGTTCCTTGATTTTCATCCCGAATCTTCCCTGGTTTCCGGGCTTTTACAAACGTTGGCATCTGGGCAATGGGTGCTTTATGGGGAAATGTAACCGGTCACAAAGCAACAAAGAACCATTTTGCAGAAAAAAGAACAATTATTTGTAGACAGCAACTCCCAATGTGCAGTGAATTTGTGGTCAACACTCCCACCGTGTGGTGATCCGCTGCACTGCAGGTCGCTCCAATTTGTGGTCAACACTCCCACCGTGTGGTGATCCGCTGCACTGCAGGCCCGTCCAATTTGTCCGACCCACTGAGTTACTCCAGCACTTTGTCTAATTGTAGAGAAGGATGTTGGAACATTTCAAACATTAAAATGCTAATTTGATTTTTCAGCATCAAGTCTTCCTGGATTTGGTCTTTATGGATGTCATAGGAGATAAGGTACGTATTTCTAAACCTCTTAAGTTTAATGGGATAAATGTGTTCAATTATTGATGGCTTTTCCAAATTTGTTTCTTCAACATCGAGGAGCTCGCAGTCTCTGGTAGAGACCGGTGTCGGGAAGCCCCAAAGAACGCAAAAGGTTCGACTAGACCCCGAGTGAGCTGGGATTCAACCCCCCCGATGCAGGACCCCCGACACGGACGGCCCGACCTCCGGCTACGGGAGTCAAGATCGTCCCGTCAACGGAAGGCCCGAGGCCCCAGACCACGGGAGACCAAAGAAGGGAAGAGTTTGAACTTTGTGTTCTGTTGCTTTTTATTGGTATGAGTGTCTAGAAGAGGTGAAGGCTCATCAGGAAAGTGATTCCCCAGAACGCCACAAGTTGGTCCCAACCTACTATGTGAATAGTGTGGCTGATTTACTCCCAGGACTTGAATGACAGATCAGGACCTACTTATATTTATGTCCTGTACAATCAAGTAATATTCTGAGTACCTCAGTGCAATAATACGTTTTAAATGCTTTGTGCATAATTTAAGTGGTCAGTAATGATTTTGTGCTATTTTTGTTAGGAATTTGTCGGGGGTCCTGCATCGGGGGGTTGAATCCCAGCTCACTCGGGGTCTAGTCGAACCTTTTGCGTTCTTTGGAGCTTCCCGACATCGGTCTCTACCAGAGACTGAGCTCCTCGATGTTGAAGAAACAAATTTTGAAAAGCCATCAATAATTGAACACATTTATCCCATTAAACTTAAGAGGGTGAGAAATACGTACCTTATCTCCTATGACATCCATAAAGACCAAATCCAGGAAGACTTGATGCTGAAAAATCAATTTAACATAACATTTTAATGTTTGAAATGTTCCAACGTCCTTCTCTACAATTAGACAAAGTGCTGGAGTAACTCAGTGGGTCGGACAGTCCCGGGTGAGAAGATTCTAGTCCTCAAGGTAAAAATACTTGGACATGTGGACAATGCCTGGAGATGCATCTCCAACCAGGACCATTGTGTCTCTGCAGTCAGGACTCCTACAGGTTGGACCAATATTAAGGTAGTCCAATACATTTAGACTACCTTAAGACTAAGGTCTGAAGAGTCCCAACCCAGAATTACCAATCCATGTTCTCCAGCGATGTTGCTGCACCTATCGAGTTGCTCCAGCACTGACACAATTTACAAGCACAGCAACACCCCAGTTACATCAAATACCCATTATATTTCACAAGTGTTCTCCCAACCTTGTTGCCCGATGCCTCACTCTCCACGTGGACATTTAAACGTTAGATATAAACAAACATTCAGTGGTGTCCAGATGGTTAAGAATACCTGGAAAACCCCAACCCCCCCAGAGCTTCAGTCAAAAATATTAAACTCTACTTTCCCTGTAACAGGAGCCAACTACAACCGGGGAACATGGCTCTGTCCAAAGACAAAGTGCTGGAGGCATTCAGCAGTTCAGGCACAATCTGCCTGACTGCAAGTGGAATGGACAGATGACACCTCAGGTCAGCAACCTTCCTCAGACTGATGAAAGAGAGTGAAAAGAGGCAGAGGCACGCAGGACAAAGCCAGCAAGGAAATAGGTGGTACATGTGAGGAGTGATGAGCATATGGATGGAGTGAGTGCCAAAGGCTCAAGATGAAAGGGACAAAATGCCAAATAAGGAGAGAACGGAAATATGAAACTAGGAGAGATGGGTGGATGGGATAGAGGGAATATGGAACTCCTGTTTTAAAGATGAGCGTACAAGGACTAGTTAGTTGTTATTACTTAGTTATTCCTATTTGGTGGTTATTTAGTTATGGTTATTTAGTTATGGTTATTTAGTTATGGTTATTTAGTTATGGTTATTTAGTTATGGTTGATTCAGTTAATGAAGGGAAGTATGCTCATCTCTCAAGTCCCTTATTTCCCTTTTACCTTCCAACCCCACCTCACCCTGGTTTAACATTTCACAGTTCTTGTCCTTATCCAACATGTTTGATCACTTTCACCTTCAGCCTTTGGCACTTACTCCATCCATTTGCCCATCACCCACTCACCTATAATCCACCCATCACCTGTCAGGCAGTGCCCAACCCCCACCTCATTTCCAGCTCTCCCCGTATTTCAGACCGAGAGCTCCTGACCCGATTAGTCATCTGTCCAATCCGTCAGGGGTTGTCAAACCCACCAAGTTCATCCAGCACTGTGTATTTACTCACGATTCAAGCATGGGGTGGCTCGTGTTGCAAAAAAAGTATGCTTTGCAACACGGGGAATTTCATTTACCAGACACTCATACCAATAGGAACATAGAAACATAGAAATTAGGTGCAGGAGTAGGCCATTCGGCCCTTCGAGCCTGCACCGCCATTCAATATGATCATGGCAGATCATCCAACTCAGTATCCCGTACCTGCCTTCTCTCCATACCCTCTGATCCCCTTAGCCACAAGGGCCACATCAAACTCCCTCTTAAATATAGTCAATGAACTGGCCTCGACTACCCTCTGTGGCAGGGAGTTCCAGAGATTCACCACTCTCTGTGTGAAAAAAGTTCTTCTCATCTCGGTTTTAAAGGATTTCCCCCTTATCCTTAAGCTGTGACCCCTTGTCCTGGACTTCCCCAACATCGGGAGCAATCTTCCTGCATCTAGCCTGTCCAACCCCTTAAGAATTTTGTAAGTTTCTAAAAGATCCCCTCTCAATCTCCTAAATTCTCGAGAGTATAAACCAAGTCTATCCAGTCTTTCTTCATAAGACAGTCCTGACATCCCAGGAATCAGTCTGGTGAACCTTCTCTGCACTCCCTCTATGGCAATAATGTCCTTCCTCAGATTTGGAGACCAAAACTGTATGCAATACTCCAGGTGTGGTCTCACCAAGACCCTGTACAACTGCAGTAGAACCTCCCTGCTCCTATACTCAAATCCTTTTGCTATGAAAGCTAACATACCATTCGCTTTCTTCACTGCCTGCTGCACCTGCATGCCCACTTTCAATGACTGGTGTACCATGACACCCAGGTCTCGCTGCATCTCCCCTTTTCCTAATCGGCCACCATTTAGATAATAGTCTGCTTTCCTGTTTTTGCCACCAAAATGGATAACCTCACATTTATAATGGATAACCTCACATTTATAAAGCATCAGAACACAAAGTTCAAACTCTTCCCTTCTTTGGTCTCCCGTGGTCTTCGGCCTCGAGCCTTCCGTTGATAGGACGATCTTGACTCACGTAGCCAGCGGTCGGGCCGTCCGTGTCATGTGTCCTGCATCGGGGGGTTGAATCCCAGCTCACTCGGGTGTCTAGTCGAACCTTTTGCGTTCTTTGGGGCTTCCCGACACCGGTCTCTACCAGAGACGGCGAGCTCCTCGATGTTGAAGAAACAAATTTGGAAAAGCCATCAATAATTGAACACATTTATCCCATTAAACTTAAGAGGGTTAGAAATACATACCTTATCTCCAATGACATCCATAAAGACCAAATCCAGGTAGACTTGATGCTGAAAAATCAATTTAACATAACATTTTAATGTTTGAAATGT
This sequence comes from Amblyraja radiata, assembly GCF_010909765.2. Taxonomy (NCBI): domain Eukaryota; kingdom Metazoa; phylum Chordata; class Chondrichthyes; order Rajiformes; family Rajidae; genus Amblyraja; species Amblyraja radiata. The sequence goes on from NC_045991.1 coordinate 7,598,588, forward strand.
TCCAGCGTCCTTCTCTACAATCAGACAAAGTGCTGGAGTAACTCAGTGGGTCGGAGAGTCCTGGGTGAGACGATTCTAGTCCTCAAGGTAAAAACACTTGGACATGTGGACAATGCCTGGAGATGTATCTCCAACCAGGACCATTGTGTCTGCAGTCAGGACTCCTACAGGTTGGACCAATATTAATGTAGTCGAATATATTTAGACTACCTTAAGAGTTTAAGGTCTGAAGAGTCCCAACCCGGAATTACCAATCCATGTTCTCCAGCGATGTTGATGCATCCATCGAGTTGCTCCAGCACTGACACAATTTACAAGCACAGCAACACCCCAGTTACATCAAACACCCATTATATTTCACAAGTGTTCTCCTAACCTTGTTCCCCGATGTCTTACTCTCCACGTGGACATTTAAACGTTAGATATAAACAAACATTCAGTGGTGTCCAGATGGTTAAAAATACCTGGAAAACCCCAACCCCCCCAGAGCTCCAGTCAAAAATATTAAACACTACGTTCCCTATAACAGGAGCCAACTACAACTGGGGAACATGGCTCCGTTCAAAGACAAAGTGCTGGAGGCATTCAGCAGTTCTGGCACAATCTGCCTGACTGCAAGTGGAATGGACAGATGACACCTCAGGTCAGCAACCTTCCTCAGACTGATGAAAGAGGGTGAATAGAGGCAGAGGCACGCAGGACAAAGCCAGCAAGGAAATAGGTGGTACATGTGAGGCGTGATGATCATATGGATGGAGTGAGTGCCAAAGGTTCAAGGTGAAAGGGACAAAATGCCAAATAAGGAGAAAACGGAAATATGAAACTAGGAGAGATGGGTGGAAGGGATAGAGGGAATATGGAACTGTTTGAGAGATGAGCGTACAAGGACTAGTTAATTGTTATTACTTAGTTATTCTTATTTGGTGGTATTTAGTTATGGTTATTTAGTTATTACTCAGTTAATGAAGGGAAGTATGCTCATCTCTCAAGTCCCTTATTTCCCTTTTACCTTCCAACCCCACCTCACCCTGATTTGACATTTCACAGTTCTTGTCCTTATCCAACATGTTTGATCACTTCCACCTTCAGCCTTTGACACTTACTCCATCCATTTGCCCATCACCCACTCACCTGTAATCCACCCATCACCTGTCAGGCAGTGCCCAACCCCCACCTTATTTGCAGCTCTCCCCCGTATTTCAGACTGAGAGCTCCCGACCCGATTAGTCATCTGTCCAATCCTTCAGGGGTTGTCAAACCCACCAAGTTCCTCCAGCACTGTGTATTTACTCACGATTCAAGCGAGGGGTGGCTCGTGTTGCAAAAAAAGTATGTTTGCAACGCGAGGAATTTCATTTACCAGACACTCATACCAATAAAAAGCAACAGAACACAAAGTTCAAACTCTTCCCTTCTTTGGTCTCCCGCGGTCTGGGGCCTCGAGTCTTCCGTTGATGGGACGATCTTGACTCCCGTAGCCGGCGGTCGGGCCGTCCGTGTCGGGGGTCCTGCATCGGGGGTTGAATCCCAGCTCACTCGGGGTCCAGTCGAACCTTTTGCGTTCTTTGGGGCTTCCCGACATCGGTCTCTACCAGAGACTGCGAGCTCCTCGATGTTGAAGAAACAAATTTGGAAAAGCCATCAATAATTGAACACATTTATCCCATTAAACTTAAGAGGTTTAGAAATACGTACCTTATCTCCTATGACATCCATAAAGACCAAATCCAGGAAGACTTGATGCTGAAAAATCAAATTAACATTTTAATGTTTGAAATGTTCCAACATCCTTCTCTACAATTAGACAAAGTGCTGGAGTAACTCAGTGGGTCGGACAAATTGGACGGGCCTGCAGTGCAGCGGATCACCACACGGTGGGAGTGTTGACCACAAATTGGAGCGACCTGCAGTGCAGCGGATCACCACACGGTGGGAGTGTTGACCACAAATTGGAGCGACCTGCAGTGCAGCGGATCACCACACGGTGGGAGTGTTGACCACAAATTCACTGCACATTGGGAGTTGCTGTCTACAAATAATTGTTCTTTTTTCTGCCAAATGGTTCTTTGTTGCTTTGTGACCGGTTACATTTCCCCATAAAGCACCCATTGCCCAGATGCCAACGTTTGTAAAAGCCCGGAAACCAGGGAAGATTCGGGATGAAAATCAAGGAACTGCAGATGCTGGTTTACAAAATAAATAAAGACACAGAGTGCTGGAGTAACTCAGCGGGTCAGGCAGCATCTGTGGAGAACATGGATAGGTGACGTTTCAGAACAGGACCCTTCTTCACATTGTACTAAAATAAATACATTAAGACCAACTAAAGTGTGGAAACAGGCCCTCTGGTCCACTAAGTCAGCACAATCCAGCAATCATCCCGTACGCTAGCACTATCCTACACACTAGGGACAGTTTACTGAAACCAATTAACCTGCAAATCTGAATGTCTTTGGTGTGTTGGAAGCCAGAACTGGAGAAAACCCACATGGTCACAGGCAGAACATACAAACTATACAGACAACACATGTTGTCAGGATTGAACCCAGGTCTCTGTCGCTGTGAGGCAGCAACTCTACCACTGTGTTCAAAAGGGAACTGCAGATGCTGGAATATCGAAGGTACACAAAATTGCTGGGGAAACTCAGCGGGTGCAGCAGCATCTATGGAGCGAAGGAAAAAGGCGATGTTTCGGGCCGAAACCCTTCTTCAGACAATCATCCCGTACTTTTTACTCTACCACTGTGCTGCCCAATCTTTCCCCAAACACTGAAACCCAAGAAAGGTTTGAAACAGGGGCCTTACCTTAAAGTAATCTCCAGAAAGACCAGATCCCGAGAACTGACAAAGATGTACAAAACAGTCAAATTAATACACCACAAATATTAAACTCTACATTCCCTGTAACAGGAGCCAACTACAATCAGGGAACATGGCTCTGTCCAAAGACAAAGTGCTGGAGGCATTCAGCAGTTCAGGCACAATCTGCCTGACTGCAAGTGGAATGGACAGATGACACCTCAGGTCAGCAACCTTCCTCAGACTGATGAAAGAGAGTGAAAAGAGGCAGAGGCATGCAGGACAAAGCTGGCATGTAAATAGGTGGTACCATATAACCATATAACAATTACAGCACAGAAACAGGCCATCTCGGCCCTTCTAGTCCATGCCGAACACTTATTTTCCCCTAGTCCCATCTACCTGCGCTCAGACCATAACCCTCCATTCCTTTCCCGTCCATATATCTATCCAATTTATTTTTAAATGATAAAATCGAACCTGCCTCCACCACTTCCACTGGAAGCTCATTCCACACAGCTACCACTCTCTGAGTAAAGAAGTTCACCCTCATGTTACCCCTAAACCTCTGTCCCTTAATTCTCAAGTCATGTCCCCTTGTTTGAATCTTCCCTACTCTCAGTGGGAAAAGCTTTTCCACGTCAACTCTGTCTATCCCTCTCATCATTTTAAAGACCTCTATCAAGTTCACCCTTAACCTTCTGCGCTCCAGAGAATAAAGACCTAACTTGTTCAACCTTTCTCTGTAACTTAGTTGCTGAAACCCAGGCAACATTCTAGTAAATCTCCTCTGTACTCTCTCTATTTTGTTGACATCCTTCCTATAATTAGGCGTCCAAAATTGTACCCCATACTCCAGAATTGGCCTCACCAATGCCTTGTACAAATTTAACATTACATCCCAACTTCTAGACTCAATGTGAGGTGTGATTAGCCTATGGATGGAGTGAGTGCCAAAGGCTCAAGGTGAAAGGGACAAAATGTCAAATAACTAGGAGAGATATGGGTGGAAGAGAGAGTGGGAAATATGGGACTGTTTGAGAGATGAGAGTACAGAGGAAGGGAAAGGACCAGTGTTAGTTGGTTAGTTAGTGAGTTAATTAGTTAGTCAATTAACTAGTTAGTCAGTCAATAGTTAGTCAGTCAACTAGTACAGTGTTGGGGGATGTGAAGGGAAGGTCACTCATCTCTCATCTCATTGTCCCATATTTCCCTTTTACCTTCCCAATCCACCTCACCCTGACTTTACATTTCACATCTCTTGTCCTTATCCAACATGTTTTATCACTTTCACCTTCAGCCTTTGTCACTTACTCCACCCATCACCCACTCACCTGTATCCACCCATCTGTCCATCACCCACTCACCTCCATCTGCCCATCTCCCACTCACCTGTATCCACCCATCTGCCCATCTCCCACTCACCTGTATCTGCCCATCTGTCCATCACCCACTCACCTGTATCTGCCCATCACCCACTCACCTGTATCCAACCATCTCCCACTCACCTGTATCCACCCATCTGCCCATCACCCTCTCACCTGTATCCACCCATCTCCCACTCACCTGTATCCACCCATCTGCCCATCACCCACTCACCTGTATCCACCCATCACCTGTCAGGCAGTGCCCCACCCCCACCTCATTTCCAGCTTTCTCCCGTATTTCAGTCTGAAGGCTCCCGACCTGATTAGTCATCTGTCCATTTCTTCAGATGCTGCCTGACCCACCAAGTTCCTCCAGCACTGTTGTTTATGCTCAAGATTCCAGCGCCTCGAATTGAAAGAACCGTGAATAAAAAATAATTAGAGATAGTGTGGACACAGGCCCTCTGGCCCAGCGAGTCTGCACAATCCAGCGATTACCCCATATACTGGCATTATCCTACACACTAGACACAGTTTACTAAACCCAATTAACTGAGCCTCTGGCCCACCGAGTCTGCACGATCCAGTGATCACCCCATACACTAGCATTATCCTACACACTAGAGACAGTTTACTAAACCCAATTAACCTACAAATCTCTGAGCCAGCCTACAGATGCTGCCTGAACCATCGAGTTCCTCCAACTCTGCTTTTATTGCTAAAGATCCAGCATCCTGAATTATAAAACCCTTGACCAAAAATAAATAGGAAACCCCATTGTTAATCTTTCAAAATCTTATCCCCACTGAAACCAAAAGAGGGATTGAAATAGGGGCCTTACCTTCACACCATCTCCATGAAGATCAAACCCAGATAGACTGGATAAGGTTGCAGGAACGTTACAGGACGTGCAGCAGTTCACAATATCAGAGGAAACCCGACCACAACAGACCAGACTCTACTTTAACCGACAAAAACATTAAATGGGACTTGTGTATCAGGAGAACAGCAATGGGGAAGAAGTTTATTCCATCTTACGCCAACATTTGGCAGAACGGGAAGAGACAGTCTAACCCCAGCAGACACTTCCAGCAGCACAGGTCCAGTCCTTGGAGATCCTGGGTGGAAACAAACACTAATTATTCAGAGCAAACAGATTGCAGCAACAAACACTCGCCAAACCAAACATAGATTTAGACCAACTCTAAAGAACTACAGTAGGGTGAATGGAAGGGGCAGGATTCGTAAATTGTAATAAGACTCAAGAGCCATGACTATTAAACTCACTTTCCCTCAGATAACTTTAACCAAGGAACAACTAGGTCAGAAACAGTGCTGGAGGTACTCAGTGAGTCACGCACCATCTTCCCGACTGCAGAGGAATGGACAGATGTTTCTGATCAGGACCTTTCTTCAAACTGATGGAGTTGGGAGAAAGCTGGAAAGAGATGGGAGCAGGACAAAGCCTGGTGAGTGATGCTGGATACAGTTGGGGGCTGATTAGCAGATAGGGGAGTAGTGATAAAGGCTAGAGGTGAAGAGGAGACAAGTGTCAGACAAGAAGAGGTGTAACATGCAAAGCCAGAGAGAGGGATCTGGGAAAGAGGGGAATGTGGGACAGGGATGAGCGTACATTAGAGGGGAAAGCAGTAGGGTGACTGGAGTGTTGAGTGAGGTGCACCAGGGTGGGGAGTGTAGGGAAAGAGGGGGTGTCCCTTCATCAGTACACTCATCCCCATCTCCAAATCACATTCCCTTTTATCCCTTCTGGTCCCACTGCACCAGGATACCCGGCCCATTGCACCCGGCCCATTGCACCCAGATACCCGGCCCATTGCACCCGGCCCACTGCACCCGGCCCATTGCACCCGGCCCACTGCACCCAGATACCCGGCCCACTGCACCCGGCCCACTGCACCCAGATACCCGGCCCATTACACCCGGCCCATTACACCCAGATACCCGGCCCACTGCACCCGGCCCATTACACACAGATACCCGGCCCACTGCACCCGGCCCATTACACCCAGATACCCGGCCCCACTGCACCCGGCCCACTGCACCCAGATACCCGGCCCACTGCACCCGGCCCACTGCACCCGGCCCACTGCACCCGGCCCACTGCACCCGGCCCATTACACCCAGATACCCGGCCCATTGCACCCAGATACCCGGCCCATTGCACCCAGATACCCGGCCCATTGCACCCGGCCCATTACACCCGGCTACCCGGCCCATTGCACCCGATCAATGGATAACCTCACATTTATCCACATTATACTGCATCTGCCAAACATTTGCCCACTCACCCAGCCTATCCAAGTCACCTTGCAGCCTCCTAGCATCCTCCTCACAGCTAACACTGCCCCCCAGCTTAGTGTCATCTGCAAACTTGGAGATGTTGCCTTCAATTCCCTCATCCAGATCATTAATATATATTGTAAATAGCTAGGGTCCCAGCACTGAGCCTTGCGGTACCCCACTAGTCACTGCCTGCCATTGTGAAAAGGACCCGTTTACATCCCTCGCCCCCCATGCATCCCCCTCACTGTCCCCCCCCCCCCCCCCCCACACACCCCCACACACCCCACTCACTGTCCCCACCCTGACCAACAGCCCCAGGTACAGGCAGAAACTCACTACTAGAGACACAAGTACATACCAGTGGTCCCTGTTAAACTCCTTCAAGTAGGCCCAGACCACAACTTTAGTGAATAAACCTTAATGAGGGGGAGGGGCAATGTAATCTTTAAACTAAAGTGGGTCCCAAGCTGAGACAGGCTGAGCCCAATTAGAGAAAACAATTGTTAATCTTTCCCAAACCTTCATCCACACTGAAGCCCAAGAGAAGGTTCTAAACAGGGGCCTTACCTTTGTACCAACTCCATAACCATATTCACATAGACCAAGTTATATACAAAACAAACCAATGTCACGTTAGTGATTTGAAGTCTGCTGACATCCTCCTTCACACTGGACACCGAGAGAGGAAGAGATTCCAATTGCAATTAAATGTCATGAGAAACAGGATCGGCCATTGAAAGGATTGTAGTGAATCCTACAGGGTAGCAGAATACATTGACTACTCTAATTCACTGGCACAGCAACATGCCAGCTTTGTTGAAGGGCAGCACAGTGGCACAGTGGTAGAGTTGTTACCTTACAGCGCCAGAGACACGGGTGCTGTCTGTACGGAGTTTGCACGTTCTCCCAGTGACCAAGTGGGTTTTCTCAGAGATCTTCACTTTCCTCCCACTATCCAAAGATGTGCAGGTTTATAGGTTAATTGACTTGGTATAAATGTAACCTTGTCCCTAGTGTGTGTAGGATAGTGTTATTGTGCGGGGATCGCTGGTCGGTGCGGACTCGGTGGGCCAAAGGGCCTGTATCCACACTGTGTCCATAATGTGAAACTTACGTCACATGAAGTGTTCTCCCCGACACTGCCCCTGATACCGTGCCCTTTAACAGATGTGTTATTGTGCGGGGATCGCTGGGTAGTGCGGACTCGGTGGGTCAAAGGGGCTGTATCCACACTGTGTCTCTAAATGTGAAACTTACCATGTTACATGAAGGTGGGCGATTAGGAAAAGGGGAAATGCAGCGAGACCTGGGTGTCATGGTACACCAGTCATTGAAAGTAGGCATGCAGGTGCAGCAGGCAGTGAAGAAAGCCAATGGTATGTTAGCTTTCATAGCAAAAGGATTTGAGTATAGGAGCAGGGAGGTTCTACTGCAGTTGTACAGGGTCTTGGTGAGACCACACCTGGAGTATTGCGTACAGTTTTGGTCTCCTAATCTGAGGAAAGACATTATTGCCATAGAGGGAGTGCAGAGAAGGTTCACCAGACTGATTCCTGGGATGTCAGGACTGTCTTATGAAGAAAGACTGGATAGACTTGGTTTATACTCTCTAGAATTTAGGAGATTGAGAGGGAATCTTATAGAAACTTACAAAATTCTTAAGGGGTTGGACAGGCTAGATGCAGGAAGATTGCTCCCGATGTTGGGGAAGTCCAGGACAAGGGGTCACAGCTTAAGGATAAGGGGGAAATCCTTTAAAACCGAGATGAGAAGAACTTTTTTCACACAGAGAGTGGTGAATCTCTGGAACTCTCTGCCACAGAGGGTAGTCGAGGCCAGTTCATTGGCTATATTTAAGAGGGAGTTAGATGTGGCCCTTGTGGCTAAGGGGATCAGAGGGTATGGAGAGAAGGCAGGTACGGGATACTGAGTTGGATGATCAGCCATGATCATATTGAATGGCGAATGGTGCAGGCTCGAAGGGCCGAATGGCCTACTCCTGCACCTAATTTCTATGTTTCTATGTTTCTATGTGTTCACCCCGACACTGCCCCTGATACCGTGCCCTTTAACAGATGTGTTATTGTGCGGGGATCGCTGGTCGATGCGGACTCGGTGGGCCAAAGGGGCTGTTTCCACACTGTCCATAATGTGAAACTTACCATGTCACATGAAGTGTTCTCCCTGACACTGCCCCTGATACCATGCCCTTTACCATGGATATTGAAACCCTGTGCACAAACAGAAACAGATAAAAGCATACAGGCAGTTCAAATATCTGGAGAAACACACCATGACAAACCAGATACTACTTTAACCGACAAATAAATACTTTGAATTAAATGAGACGTACAAGTAAAGGAACAGTAGTGAAGTTTGGCCCAGTTTATGCAACGTTTGGCAGAATGGGGAAGATAGTCTAACCCTGGCAGACTCTTCCAGCATCAGAGGACCCAGTCTTTGGAGATCCTGGGTGGAAACTAACACTAATTGGTCACCCCTTTAGAAAGGAGCAGAGAGGGGAGGAAGGATTCTAGCAGCACAGACAAACACACTAAACCAAATATAGATTTAGACCAATTCCAAACAAAGCTACAGTCGGGTGAATGGAAGGGGCAAGATTACTTATTTGTAATGATTTAAACACAAGTGCCATCAACATTAAACTACTTTCCCTGCAACAGGAGGCAACTAGGATTACTTTAACCAGGGGATGTAACCTGGTCTAAAACAAAGTGCTGGAGTTACTCTGTGGGTCAGGCACCATCTGCCTGCCTGTAAAGGGAATGGACAGATAATGTTTCAGGTCGAGATCCTTCTTCAGACTGGTGGAGTAGGGCAGAGAAAGTGGAAGTGAAACTAACACTAATTGGTCACCTTCACAAAAGAGCAGAGAGGAGAGGAAATGGATTCTGGCAACAAACGCACTCAAACCAAATGTAGATTTGGACCAATTCCAAAACTACAGTCGGGTGAATGACAGGATTGATAATTTGTAATGAGACGTCAAATGTCATCAACATTAAACTACTTTCCCTGCAACAGCAGCCAACTAGGATTACTTTAACCAGGGAATGTAACCTGGTCCAATACAAAGTGCTGGAGGTACTTGGCAGATCAGGCACCATCTACCCGACCACAAAGGGAATGGACAGATGCTGTCGCTTCCTGTTGGGACCCTTTCAGACTGATGGAGTTGGGCAGAGAAAGTGGGAAAGAGGTGGGAGCAGGACAAAACCTGTTATGTGATTCGTGGATACAGGGGAGAGAGGGTGATGGGTTGTGACATTGGCTAGAGGTGACAAGGAGACAAAAGGTGCAACAGATGAGAAGAGTGAAACGTAAAACTGGAGGGAGGGAGGGATACGGGTGGAAGGGGATAGAGTGAAATATGAGACTGGTTTGGGAGGTGAGCATACAGAGGGAAGGAGCAGAGTGACCAAGGTGTTGAGGGAAGTGTTCACACCAGGGTGGGGGGGGGGGGAGAGGGGATTCCCATCACCAGGGTGGGGGGGGGGGGGAGAGGGCGTTCCCATCACCAGGGTGGGGGGGGGGGAGAGGGGATTCCCATCACCAGGGTGGGGGGGGGGGGGGGGGAGAGGGGATTCCCATCACCAGGGTGGGGGGGGGGGGGGGGAGAGGGGGTTCCCATCACCAGGGTGGGGGGGGGGAGAGGGGATTCCATCACCAGGGTGGGGGGGGGGGAAGAGGGGATTCCCATCACCAGGGTGGGGGGGGGGGGGGGGAAGAGGGGATTCCATCACCAGGGTGGGGGGGGGGGGGGAAGAGGGGGTTCCCATCACCAGGGTGGTGGGGGGGGGTGCTGGGAAAGAGGGGGTTCCCATCACCCTAACAAGAGGATTTCAGTATAGAAGTAAAGAGGTTCTTCTGCAGTTGTACAGGGCTCTGGTGAGACCACACCTGGAGTATTGTGTACAGTTTTGGTCTCCTAATTTGAGGAAGGACATCCTTGTGATTGAAGGAGCCCAGCGTAGGTTCACCAGATTGATCCCTGGGATGGCGGGACTGTCATATGAGGAAAGATTGAAAAGACTAGGCTTGTATTCACTGGAGTTTAGAAGGATGAGGGGGAGACCTTATAGAAACATATAAAATTATAAAAGGACTGGTCAAGCTAGATGCAGGAAAAATGTTCCCAATATTGGGCGAGTCCAGAACCAGGGGCCACACACAGTCTTAGAATAAAGGGGAGGCCATTTAAGACGGAGGTGTGAAAAAACCTTTTCACCCAGAGAGTTGTGAATTTGTGGAATTCCCTGCCACAGAGGGCAGTGGAGGCCAAGTCACTGGATGGATTTAAGAGAGAGTTAGATAGAGCTCTAGGGGCTAGTGGAGCCAAGGGTTATGGGGAGAAGGCAGGCACAGGTTATTGATTGGGGACGATCAGCCATGATCACAATGAATGGCGGTGCTGGCTCAAAGGGCCGAATGGCCTCCTCCTGCACCTATTGTCTATGTTTCTATGTTACCTATCCATGTTCTCCACAGATGCTGCCTGACCCACTGAGTTACTCCAGCACTTTGTATTTTGAGCAAGAGCATGTAAATATCTTTACAATAGTCTGTCCAGTCCACAGCTCAATGAATGACCACTCCACACAGATTCCTTTCACCTGAAAGTCCTTCATAAGAACTCATAATAAACAAGCTGTGATTCGGGTATTTAACATTGACCATTTCACACAAGTGGTTAACAACTAGTTCACATTAACTTTCCTCAACCAAGTACAATGTAGATCCACTTTAAATTCCTTGCTGTCTTAATCATCAACTGAAAACCAGTCTGCATAAAGTGAATGCCCCAATTAAAACACAATTGGACAGCTATCCAGGAGACAAATTCATTCTTGCCACTGCCTTCATGGAGTAAATGGAACCTCAACAACAATTATTGGCAATATCCTCATAAATCTTGACTGCACCTTTCCAAGGGTCTCCAAACATTGGAGACAGATCAGATCGGGGAATTTTATACATCCCAACTCCAATCCACAGCAGACCAATTGTTCCAAATCACTGGGTTCCCAGTAAGATGCCCCTCAGTCCTCTTCGGCCCAATATTCTACATTGTGCATCAATCAATAACAGTTGTCATTGATCAACATTGAACAGTAAAATGTAGAAACAAAGAACTGCAGATAGTAGATTTTTGTACCCGAGACAGGGCTGTCAACATTGGGTGAGAGTCGAGTGAGAAATTGTGAGGGAGCGTAGCGACAGAGGTTGGGAGCTTCTGCATTTTTCACCTTGAAATTGTGCAATCTGGTACATACTGTAGTGAGTCTTAACTTACACTTGAATGCAATATTTATGCTTCAAATTGTGTCAGGTATGAATGAGGTTAGGCTAAATTACATTCCTAATAACATTCCACAGTAGAGCCAAGCTCTGATCAACAGTTGCAGCACATGAATGACCTTAGTATATTAATGTATGGAAATCAGATTATAATTCATGCCGCTATGCATATTTTATATATACATATACATATATATAGAAACAAAAACATAGAAACAAGGCAAGAGGAGTCAGACTTCCATCACTGTTCTGCACAAATAAACCAATCAACTTTACCCTTAGAAACAAGATGAAAATAATGCCACATATTCAACCATATGGTTCAATGAAATTAAGATATGTAAAACATATATATGGAAACAGGCCCTTCGGCCCACCAAGTCCACACCGACCAGCAATCTACCATACACCAGTTGTATTCTATACACCAGGAACCATACACCAGCCAGCAATCTACCATACACCAGTTGTATTCTACACACCAGGAACCATACACCAGTTGTATTCTATACACCAGGAACCATACACCAGTTGTATTCTACACACCAGGAACCATACACCAGTTGTATTCTACACACCAGGAACCATACACCAGTTGTATTCTATACACCAGGAACCATACACCAGTTGTATTCTATACACCAGGAACCATACACCAGCAATCTACCATACACCAGTTGTATTCTACACACTAGGGACAATTTACAGAAGCCAATTAACCCACAAACTTGCACTTCTTTTGGATGTGGGAGAAACTGGAATATCCAGAGAAAACCATGTGGTCATAAGGAGAATGTACAAATACTGTACAGACAACACCCGTAGTCAGGATGGAATCTGGGTCTGTGGTGCTGCAAGGTTACCACCGTGACACCCCATTAAATTGGTTGTTTCTGTTATATATTTATTATGGTGTCATGTCAATAAAGATGAACACATGATTCTGTTTTCTGCCCTTAACTGGACAACATGCATCTCCAGTCATTGTGTTTTATGGCTGGTTTTCAGCCTCTTCAGTCTGAAGGTCTCAACCTGAAACATCACCTATTCCTCTCTCCAGAGATGCTGCCTGTCTGCTGAATTATACCAGCTTTTAGTATCTATCTTCAGTTTAAACCACCATCTGCAGTTCATTCTTACACTGTTTGTTAATCAAAACAGGTCCTATTCTCATCATATAATTCCCCTCAACTAAGTATTTTCTTCACCTCCCTTGCTGCAGAGAATACAATCCCAGATATCAAATCTTTCTTCAAAGTGAAATAAAAATTCCAGCCCTGCCAATATGTTCATAAATCGCCCCTGGATCCTCTCCAGAGCAATTGCACCCTTTCTACAATGTGTCATAGTCTTACAGCATGGAAACAGGCCCTTCATCCCAACTTGTCCATGCAGATCAAGATGCCCCATCTAAACTTGTCACATTTACCCGTATCCCTTTAAACCGGGCGTGCAAGGGTGGGCGTGCAAGGGTGGGCGTGCAAGGGTGGGCGTGCAAGGGTGGGCGTGCAAGGGTGGGCGTGCAAGGGTGGGCGTGCAAGGGTGGGCATCAGTGAAGTGGCGACAACACGCGGAGTGAGCGGAGACTTGGCGATGTCGGGGGATGGTTCCCTCTCTCCCCGGGAATTCGGGCCGGCCCAGGTGCTCTGTGTCCAGCTGGGGTCTGGGGGGGGTGAGGGTCAGTGACCCAGGGGTCTGGGGGGGGTGAGGGTCAGTGACCCAGGGGTCTGGGGGGGGGAGGGTCAGTGACCCGGGGGTCTGGGGGGGGGTGAGGGTCAGTGACCCAGGGGTCTGGGGGGGGGGAGGGTCAGTGACCCGGGGGTCTGGGGGGGGGTGAGGGTCGGTGACCCGGGGTCTGGGGGGGGTGAGGGTGAGGGGTCGGTGACCCGGGGGTCTGGGGGGGGGGGTGAGGGTCGGTGACCCGGGGGTCTGGGGGGGGGTGAGGGTGAGGGTCAGTGACCCGGGGGTCTGGGGGGGGGGGTGAGGGTGAGGGTCAGTGACCCGGGGGTCTGGGGGGGGGGGTGAGGGTCGGTGACCCGGGGGTCTGGGGGGGGGGGGGGTGAGGGTCGGTGACCCGGGGGTCTGGGGGGGGGGGGGTGAGGGTCGGTGACCCGGGGGTCTGGGGGGGGGGGGGGTGAGGGTCGGTGACCCGGGGGTCTGGGGGGGGGGGGGGTGAGGGTCGGTGACCCGGTGGTCTGGGGGGGGGGGGGGTGAGGGTCGGTGACCCGGGGGTCTGGGGGGGGGGAGGGTCAGTGACCAGGGGTCTGGGGGGGGGGGTGAGGGTCGGTGACCCGGGGGTCTGGGGAGGGGGGGGAGGGTCAGTGACCAGGGGTCTGGGGGGGGGGTGAGGGTGAGGGTCAGTGACCCGGGGGTCTGGGGTCCATGAGGGTCAGTGACCCGGGGGTCTGGGGGGGGGGTGAGGGGGAGGGTCAGTGACCCGGGGGTCTGGGGTCTGTGAGGGTCAGTGACCCGGGGGAGGGTGAGGGTGAGGGTCAGTGACCCGGGGGTCTGGGGTCTGTGAGGGTCGGTGACCCGGGGGTCTGGGGGGGGGGGGTGAGGGTCAGTGACCCGGGGGTCTGGGGGGGGCGAGGGTCAGTGACCCGGGGGTCTGGGGGGGGGTGAGGGTGAGGGTCAGTGACCCGGGGGGGGGGGTGAGGGTCAGTGACCCAGGGGTCTGGGGGGGGGGAGGGTCAGTGACCCAGGGGTCTGAGGGGGGGGGGTGAGGGTCAGTGACCCAGGGGTCTGGGGGGGGGGTGAGGGTCAGTGACCCGGGGGTGGGGGTGAAGTGTGAGCGGTGCCTCACTCTAGGGGCTTGGTCAGTCGGTCAGTCGGTCGGTCGGTGCTGGGACCTCGGCTGTGTCAGTCTCACCTCATCTATCACCATCTACACGGGGATGTGGATGTGAATGTGAATGAGGCAGCATCTATAGAGCGGTGGACAAAAATGCTGGAGTCTGAAGGAGGGTCAAACTCAGACATAGATGTTGCCTCCACCCGCTGAGTTTCTTCAGCATTTGTGTCCACATTGTCATTTTAAACAGTGCGCGATGGGCTGAAGCCAATTAAACTGCTCATTCTTTACGGGGAACCGGCCGACAGAAAACTATTCTCATTGGTGAGTGTGGAGGGGGGAATATAGACACATATACACACACATATACATCTATGTCTGAGTTTGGTATACACATATAGACTTGTTATATACACATACACATGTTATGTTATGAAGAGGAATATAACAAGAGAATATATAACGTCTGGACAATTAATCAAAGACACAAACACTTTAAGAGAAACTATATTGTTTTCACCCACCTCCTTGTCCTGGAGACGGAGACGCCTCAGACACAAGAGAAGACTCTGTGCCTCGACCATGAACACCGCTTGCAAGATGCGACTCCATGTCCCAACATCAGGACAACTGGACCCAGACCCACACAACTCCCCCTTTTATACACAGCAGCTGACAATTCCCTAATCAGCTCCCCAATCAATCAATGACCACATTAACCCTTCGCCCACCAGTGGCCAACCAATGTTTGTTGTACACATGATGATATCCAACTCAATTCAATTCAATTCAATTCAACTTTAATGTCATTGCACAAACACTGAGTATCGGTACAACGAAATGCAGTTTTGCGTCAGTCCGTAGTAGTGCAATATAGAAATTAAAAAAAAAACAAAAAAAACAAAAACAAAAATTAAAAAACTGGGAGCAGTAGTTGATTGACTGTTGATTCATTGCTGTTTGCATTTCACTGCATTGTCAGAAAAGATGATAAGACATAAATACGAGCAGAATTAGGATGTTCGACCCTCCGAAACTAGTCCACCGTTCGATCATGGCTGATCTATCTTTACCTCTCAACCCCATTCTCCTGCCTTTTCCCCCATAACCTTTTACGGCCCTTCTAGTCCGTGCCGAACACTTATTCTCCCCTAGTCCCACCTACCTGCACTCAGACCATAATCCTCCATTCCTTTCCCGTCCATATAACTATCCAATTTATTTTTAAATGATAAAATCGAACCTGCCTCCACCACTTACACTGGAAGCTCATTCCACACAGCCACCACTCTCTGAGTAAAGAAGTTCCCCCTCATGTTACCCCTAAACTTCTGTCCCTTCATTCTCAAGTCATGTCCTCTTGTGTGAATCTTCCCTACTCTCAATGGGAAAAGCTTGTCCACATCAACTCTGTCTATCCCTCTCATCATTTTAAAGACCTCTATCAAGTCCCCCCTTAACCTTCTGCGCTCCAAAGGATAAAGACCTAACTTGTTCAACCTTTCTCTATAACAGTTGTTGAAACCCAGGCAACATTCTAGTAAATCTCCTCTGTACTCTCTCTATTTTGTTGACATCCTTCCTATAATTGGGCGACCAAAATTGTACCCCATACTCAAGAATTGGCCTCACCAATGCCTTGTACAATTTTAACATTACAGAACAAAGCTATTTGAGGAACAACAGCAAACATCACACAGCACAAAGTGAGGTCCACCACTCCAGGAGGAGAGCCCACTGTAGACAAGAACACAGCACAAAGTGAGGTTGACCACTCCAGGAGGAGAGCCCATTGCAGACAAGGACACATCACACAGCACAAAGTGAGGTTCACTACTCCAGGAGGAGAGCCCATTGCAGACAAGGACACATCACACAGCACAAAGTGAGGTTCACTACTCCAGGAGGAGAGCCCACTGTAGACAAGGACACATCACACAGCACAAAGTGAGGTTGACCACTCCAGGAGGAGAGCCCACTGTAGACATGGACACATCACACAGCACAAAGTGAGGTTGACCACTCCAGGAGGAGAGCCCACTGCAGACAAGGACATTGATTTTACAGGACAATTAAAATCCTGCAGATTTTTGTTTAATTTCAGGTGAAGGGATCTTATTGAATTTCTCTTAATCTTTAAGTTAAAATGTTTAAATTCAGTGTATGTCTAGTTTCAGTGACATGCAGTGAGTTGGATGATCAGCCATGATCATATTGAATGGCGAATGGTGCAGGCTCGAAGGGCCGAATGGCCTCTACTCCTGTGCCTATTTTCTATGTTTCTATTTAACGAGATGTATAAACACTTTTACATTCAGTGTGCTGATTGATTTATTTTCAGATTTATCGAGAGGTACATTAAATATTCCTTTAAAATACAGAGTTTGTGTCATAAAAATAAGTGTGAGGAAAACATTTCACACAGAGAGTGGTGAATCTGTGGAACTCTCTGCCACAGAAGGTAGTTGAGGCCACAGTTCATTGGCTATATTTAAGAGGGAGTTAGATGTGGCCCTTGTGGCTAAAGGGATCAGGGGGTATGGAGAGAAGGCAGGTACAGGATACTGAGTTGGATGATCAGCCATGATCATATTGAATGGCGAATGGTGCAGGCTCGAAGGGCCGAATGGCCGACTCCTGCACCTATTTTCTATGTTTTCTATGTTAAAATGGGAATACATTGCATTCCTTCCTTGATTTGGTGCGTGTTTCAATTATCTAAATATATGATAAATTAAATATGAGATTTAAGTGATGACATGTTGGACATATAAAAATAATGGATTTGACATCAATTCTAGTTTGAAAAAACAAGAATGTCCTTCATTGGGCATTAAAGGTAATGAATTGTGATAAGCAAATATATTTTGAAAAAAGACTTTAACAAGAAATTTTAATTCACCTTAACAACGTGAGAACTTCAAACAAAAACCAAAGTACAAACTATTAACTTTAACAAAGATACACATGACATCTACATCAAAGAGAACATCAATGATGCCCCAGGTCCATGCTGTTCCCCTATTGCTGCCAGGGTGTCTGTTGGGGGAAGAATGTCATCGATATAATCTGAAGCTAATAAAGATAACATTGATCCAGCACGATGGTGGTCTGTGTAAGTGTTGCTGGTATCATTGACTGTCTCTGAAAACAAAAGATGGATTGAAATGTAAAAACAATACAGACCCTCGACAGCTGCAAATGACCCTAACCCTAAACTGGCCTTAGTTTTGTCAATTGCAGCTGTTGAGGCTCTGTAAAATCTGGGTTCGACTTAACCTGTTCTATGTATTTGTGGTCAGATCATGGACGATTTTTGAAACACATAAATATTACGAATGGAAGGAGGATGGATTTAATAATCTTATAAGGGTGTGAATGACAAATAATTAAAGTCAAATCTAAGCTCACAATTTTCTTTTTTAAATTGTATACCTGTCCAGCCTGCAGATGTGTCTGTACCCCCATTTGCATCTCCGGTGGATGTGGAGCTTTTGACAAATGTCTGCTTTTGAAACACAGAATCATATATAAGTGGAACTAAAATGAAGTTAATAAATCTCACTGAGGAGTTCTGTGACAAAGGACTGGTCTAATCTACAATTGGAGAGGGAGAAGGGTAGATCGGGGGTCTATTGTGTTGCAGTTGAATAAAGGGGACTATGGGGACATGAGGGAAGAGCTGGCCAAAGTTGACTGGAAAGATACACTAGCAGGGATGGCAGTTGAACAATAATGGCAGGTGTTTCTAGAAATAATACAGAAGGTGCAGGATCAGTTCATTCATAGGAGGAAGAAAGATTCCAAGGGGAGAAAGGGACGACCATGGCTGACAAGGGACGTCAGGGACAGTATAAAAATTAAAGCGAAGAAGTACAACCTAGCAAAGATGAGCGGGAAGCAAGAGGATTGGGTAATGTTTAAAGAACAGAAGATAACCAAAAAGACAATACGGGGAGAAAAGATGAGGTACGAGGGTAAGCTAGCCAAGAATATAAAGCAGGATAACAAAAGCTTCTTTAAGTAGGTGAAGAGGAAACAAATAGTTAAGACTAAAGTTGGACCCTTGAAGGTGAATTTATTATGTGGAACAAGGAAATGGCAGTTGAGTTGAACAGGTACTTTGGATCTGTCTTCACTAAGGAGGACACAAACAATCTTCCTGGTGTACTAGTGGCCAGAGGATCTGGGGTGACGGAGGAACTGAAGGAAATCCACATTAGGCAGGAAATGGTGTTGGATAGACTGATGGGACTGAAGGCTGATAAATCCCCAGGGCCTGATGGTCTGCATCCCAGGGTACTTAAGGAAGTGGCTCTAGAAATCGTGGATGCATTGGTGATCATTTTCCAATGTTTTATAGATTCAGGATCCGTTCCTGTGGATTGGAGGGTAGCACCGCCATTCAATGTGATCATGGCTGATCATCCCCAATCAGTACCCCGTTCCTGCCTTCTCCCCATATCCCCTGACTCTGCTATCTTTAAGAGCCCTATCTAGCTCTCTTTTGAAAGCATCCAGAGAACCGGCCTCCACCGCCCTCTGAGGCAGAGAATTCCACAGACTCACCACTCTGTCAGAAAAAGTGTTTCCTCGTCTGCGTTCTAAATGGCTTAATCCTTTTTCTTAAACTGTGGCCCCTGGTTCTGGACTCCCCCAACATCAGGAACATGTTTCCTGCCTCTAGCGTTTCCAAGCCCTTAACAATCTTATATATTTCAATAAGATACCCTCTCATCCTTGTAAACTCCAGAGTGTACAAGCCCAGCCGCTCCATTCTCTCAGCATATGACAGTCCCGCCATCCCGGGAATTAACCTTGTAAACCTACGCTGCACTCCCTCAATAGCAAGAATGTCCTTCCTCAAATTAGTGGACCAAAACTGTACACAATACTTCAGGTGTGGTCTCACCAGGGCTCTGTACAACTGCAGAAGGACCTCTTTGCTGCTATATTCGACTCCTCTTGATATAAAGGCCAACATGCCAGTCGCTTTCTTCACTGCCTGCTGTACCTGCATGCTTACTTTCATAGACTGATGTACAAGGAACCCCTGATCCCGTTGTACTTCCCCTTTTCCCAACATGACGCCATTTAGATAGTGCTGGAATAGGTGCTAGTTGTCTCATGGCAACATCCTTGTAAAAATCTTCTCAAGAGCATTTTCTTTCTACCTCTTTGTTATTTAATGCAGAATAAGAACATATTGACTGCATGATATTTTCTGTAATTCCAGATGTCGGCAGTGTGTCGCCGACATGAACTCCTACACTGAACTGTGGAATATTTGTCAAACAACTGCCATCTTATGTACATTGTGTGAAATTGTGATTTGTTAGCTGCACAAAACAATGCAAATGGCGATTTATTTATTATTGTATCTACGTTGGACGTTTTGCTTTTTGGTGAAGCAGGGGTGGGGCTATCATTGTGTTACATACGTTGAATTGTACATCACTTTCACTGGCTAGCTGATATGCTGAACACTGCAACCCTGTATATCTCGCGCACAGAAGAATGTGAATTATGTAAATCTTACTATGCATGTCAGAAATAAAGTGTTAACCATGTTAATGGATTTCTATTATGAATTATTTAAAATTGAGTGGGTTGGTGCAATATTGGTGCCATATGCTGCTAATGTGTCGTTATCAGATATTCAGTGTTAAAAAGAGAAAAATCACAATAAAAGCGAAAAGATGTTCCTTCCACAGCGTGCGGGGAATCTGGCCTGGATCAGCACGGCTGAGACACCAAAGTGAAGTTGCGGGGGAGGTTTACAATGTTTTTTTATTTAATGTTGTCCCTTGTCTAGTCTGAAATAAAGTTCATCATTGGATATAAAAATCGGAAGAAATGTAAATGTGTGTTATATGATTATATACATCTATACCACATTCATGTATGTGTGTTCTTTCCATCTAATCAGTTGTATGCTCGCTGAATAAAACCATCCTTAAGTTATACATCATTTGTAAATCTTGCTCAAAACTAATTTAATTTTGTGAAATACTTGATTTAGATAACCCCACCATTACAGACTGATCTCATTCCACTCTCTGGCTATTGGGAAGACCAGACCCATTTTATTGTTGAGAAACAATTCCATAGACACAAAAACATTACGTAACATTCCAGGGCGATAGGAACTGGAATCTCCATATTGCTATTATTTTCCCAAATACTGCAGTTGTGAACAGTGTGATTAGATGAATGAATTGCAGAGTGCAAGTGTAATACAGACATCAACTCAAACACAGCATATGAGCCATTTAAAAAGAAATGATTTAAAAAACATCAAAAGTTACCAGAGTCAAATGTTATAAACATTTTATTCTTTAACAAGAATTAACAAGACGGCATCCCCAGGCGCTTCCTTAGGGCCTGTGCTGCGCAGCTGACACACATCTGGACTGACATCTTCATCCTGTCACTTGCCCAATCAGTTGTCCCCACGTGCCTTAAAACCACCTCCATCGTGCCGGTGCCAAAACACTCCACTGCGGCAAGCCTCAACGACTTCCGCCCAGTTGCACTTACCCCCATCATCACCAAGTGCTTCGAGAGGCTGGTCCTGGCACATCTCAAAGGCTGCCTACCCCCTACATTGGATCCCTATCAGTTTGCCGACCGCAAGAATAGGAGTACGGAGGATGCCATCTCAACGGCACTTCACTCCGCCCTCTCCCACCTCGACAACAGAGACACTTACGTAAGAATGCTGTTCATCGATTACAGCTCAGCATTCAACACCATCTAAACTGATCACCAAACTCGGTAACCTGGGCATCGACCCCTCCCTCTGCAACTGGATACTGGACTTTCTAACCAACAGACCCCAGTCTGTTAGGTCAGACAACCATACCTCTTCAACCCTCACCCTGAACACCGGCGTTCCACAGGGCTGTGTGCTGAGCCCCCTCCTCTACTCCCTCTTCACCTACGACTGCACACCTGTACATGGTACTAACACCATCATCAAGTATGCAGATGATACAACGGTGAATGGCCTCATCAGCAACAACGATGAGTCGGCCTACAGGGAGGAGATCCAGCTCCTAGCAGCATGGTGCGCTGACAACAACCTGGCCCTTAACGCCAAGAAAACCAAGGAGCTCATTGTAGACTTCAGGAAGTCTAGGGGCTGCACGCACACCCCCATCCACATCAACGGGACGGAGGTGGAACATGTTTCCAGCTTCAGGTTCCTGGGGGTCAACATCTCCGATGACCTCTCTTGGACCCACAATACCTCAACTCTGGTCATGAAGGCTCACCAGCGTCTCTTCTTCCTGAGGAGACTGAAGAAGGTCCATCTGTCTCCTCAGATCCTGGTGAACTTCTACCGCTGCACCATCGAGATCATCCTTACCAACTGTATCACAGTATGGTATGGCAACTGCTCTGTCTCCGACCGGAAAGCACTGCAGAGGGTGGTGAAAATTGCCCAACGCATCACCGGTTCCTCGCTCCCCTCCATTGAGCAAGTTGTCTGCGGAGGGCGCTCAGCATCGCCAAGGACTGCTCTCACCCCAACCATGGACTGTTTACCCTCCTACCATCCGGGAGGCGCTACAGGTCTCTCCGTTGCCGGACCAGCAGGTTCAGGAACAGCTTCTTCCCTGCGGCTGTTACATTACTCAACACTGTACCTCAGTGACTGCCAATCACCCCCCCCCCCCCCCCCCCCGGACACTCCACCCACCAGGAAACAAATAATTGCACTACTATGACTGTATGCATGTAAATATATTTATTTAGTGCTCATATTCTATGTCGCTTTTCTAGGGAGATGCTAACTGCATTTTGTTGTCTCTGTACTGTACACTGCACATTGACAATAAAGTTTGAATCTGAATCTGAATCTGAATTAACAGAATTATGAAGGAACAAAACTAACCCTAAATATCAAACTGTTCCCCCGCAACGTTGATTACACTGCGAGTCAGGTCGGGTCCGGTTACTGAAATGGACAACAAAAGGCCATTGCTACTACACACCAGCCCATTGCATTTGGCAGGAGTGGCCTATCTTGCTCCGCTATAGGATCTTTCGTAGGGATTACCTGAAATTAGAGAAGTCAATGTTCATACCGCTGGGGTGCAAACTGCCCAAGCAAAATATGAGGTGCTGCTCCTCCAATTTACGGTGGACCTCACTCTGGCCATGGAGGAGGCCCAGGACAGAAAGGTAGGATTCAGAATGGGAGGGGGAGTTGAAGTGCTGAGCCACCGGGAGATCAGGTTGGTTAATGCAAACCGAGCAGAGGTGTTTGGTGTGTGAGTGTGTGTGTGTGTGAGTGTGTGAGTGTGTGTGTGTGAGTGTGTGTGCGCGTGTGAGAGAAAGTGTGTGTGCGTGTGAGAGAGGGAGCGAGAGAGGGAGTGTGTGAGAGGGACGGACCGACAGAGGGAGTGTGTGAGATAGGGAGAGAGAGAGAGGGAGAGAGAGGGAGTGTGTGAGAGAGGAAGAGAGAGAGGGAGTGTGAGAGAGAGGGAGAGAGGGAGGGAGTGTGTGAGATAGAGAGCGAGAGGGAGTGTGTGAGTGAGGGAGAGAGAAAGTGTGTGTGTGTGAGTGCAAGAGAGAGAGGGAAGAATGTATATGTGCAGCTTTAAGGGACATTGGTTAGGTAGCATTTGGAGTATTGCATACAGTTTTGGTCACTCCATTACAGGACTGATGTGGAGGCTTTGGGGAAGGTGCAGAGATGGTTAACCAGAATGGTTTAAAAACAAGGAACTGCAGATGCTGGTTTACAAAAAAGGACACAAAATGTTGGAGTAACTCAGCGGGACAGGCAGCATCTCTGGAGAGAAGGAATGGGTGATTGAAGAAACGACCCTAAACGTTACCCATTCTTTCCAGCATTTTGTGTCTACATAAACAGCTCCTATCTATCCACATGGCGGTGTGCCAGCAGGCTGGAGGAGCGGGCAAAGGCCTTGCCACAGAGCGGGCAGGTGAAGGGGCGCTGGCCGGTGTGGACTCGCCGGTGTTCCAGCAGGTGGTCAATGCGGGTGAAGCCCTTACTACAGGATGGGCAGGAGAAGGGACGCTCACCGCTGTGGGTCCGCCGGTGCTGCTACAGGCTGAACATGTGGGTGAAACCCTTGCCACACTCACCGCACACAAAGGGTCTCTCTCCGGTGTGTATCCACTGGTGCTGCCACACTCAGCGCACACAAAGGGTCTCTCTCCGGTGTGTATCCACTGGTGCTCCCGCAGCCCCCAAGCGTTCTTGTTATAGTGAGAGCAGCTGCTCGCCGGCGTTGGCTCGCCGGTGTTGCCGCAACCCCCGCGTGCTGTCAAACTCCTCACCGCAGTACGGGCAGTCGTAGGGCTGGCCACTGGTGTGCACGTGCTCGTGAGACAGGGCGTGGGAGGCCATGGCAAAGCGCTTTCCACACACCGGGCTGGGGACGGGATGGTCGCTGGCGTGCACTCGCTGGTGGGACAGCAGGTTGTCGGAGCGGCTAAAGCCCTTGCCGCTCTGGGTGCAGGTGTAGGGGCGCTCGCTGGTGTGGATGCGCTGGTGCACCAGCAGGTGACTAGACTGGGTGAAGCCCTTGCTGCATTGGCCGCAGGTGTAGGGGCGTCCGCCGGTGTGGGTGCGCTTGTGCTTCATCAGGTTGCTGGAGGAGGTGAAGCACTTGCCACACTGGGCACAGGTGAAGGGGGGCTCCCCGGTGTGGGTGCGCTGGTGGGACAGCAGCCTGATGGAGCTGGTGAAGCCCTTGCCGCACTGGGCGCAGGTGAAGGGGCGCTCGCCGGTGTGGGTGCGCTGGTGCACCAGCAGGTGACTAGACTGGATGAAGCCCTTGCCGCACTGGGCGCAGGTGTAGGGGCGCTCGCCGGTGTGGATGCTGCGCTGGTGCACCTTCATGGCGCTGGAGTTGATGAAGCCCTTGCCGCACTGGGCGCAGGTGTAGGGGCGCTCGCCGGTGTGCACCCGCTGGTGGGACAGCAGGCTGTCGGAGCTGCTAAAGCCCTTGCCACACTGGGCACAGGTGAAGGGGCGCTCCCCGGTGTGGGTGCGCTGGTGGGACAGCAGACTGGTGGAGTTGGTGAAGCCCTTGCCGCACTGGGCGCAGGTGAAGGGGCGCTCGTCGGTGTGGGTGCGCTGGTGCACCAGCAGGGTGCTGGAATGGGTGAAGCCCTTGCCGCACTGGGTGCAGGTGTAGGGGCGCTCGCCGGTGTGGGTGCGCTGGTGCCCCTGCAGGCTGCTGGAATGGGTGAAGCCCTTGCCGCACTGGGCGCAGGTGTAGGGGCGCTCGCCGGTGTGGGTGCGCTGGTGCCTCAGCAGGCCACTGGACTGGGTGAAGTCCTTGCCGCATTCGCTGCAGATGAAGGGGCGCTCGCCGGTGTGCACGCGCCTGTGCAGTTTCAGCTCTGGGGACGACTTGAAGCCTTTCCCGCAGTCGGAGCAGGTGAACGGCCGCTCACTGCTGTGCACCCGCCAGTGTTTCCTCAGACTGGACAACAGGGCAAAGCTCTTGCCGCAGGTGGAGCAGTCGAAGGGGCGTTCTCCCGTGTGCACCCGCTGGTGGGCTTCCAGCTTGCTCGGGTTCTGCCAGGCCTTGCCACACACGTCACACTTATAATGCTTCTCCTTGTTGTGCCCCGTCATGAGGTCCTCCATCGAAGCTCAGCCCCTCGAAGCTCAGCCCGCACACCGAGCAGTTCGGGGGGGGGGGGGGGGCTCACCGGCACCCTGGCCGCCCTCAATGGCCGCTCACGTCCCCGTCTCTCCGTCCACAGCAACGACTCCTAAACCCTGCAGGAGGGGAACACAGAGGGTCAACAAGCTGGCAAACAGGACATTACTAGAACATATCGGGTGCGTTTATGGCGGAGGAAACAATTATATAATTCTGCACGACACAGTGACGTAGCGGTACAGTTGTTGCCTCACCGCCAGAGACCCGGGTTCGATCCTGACTATGGGTGCTGCGGGCGCGAGCACATCGCGACGCCCCGTGTCTCCCAAGAATTCGAGTAATTCAAGAAATAGCGACAATTCCCCTACCTGTCTCAAGGCTGCTCACACGGAGCAGTCTTGTATCCATTTCGTACAGCCGACAGGAACTTCAGGACTTCGGTTCCTGCGGCTGCAACAACTTTCTGGTCTCGCTCCTGAGCTAGTCAGAGCAGCAGAGCAGCAGAACGCCAGCGGAGCCACGGAGGCGCGGAGCGGCAGAACACCAGCGCGCACCAAGCCAGCTCGGCCGACCGGAAGCACCAACAGACGACGACGTGAGCGAAAGCACCGTCGGGGACACAGAGCTGGGTTACAGGCCAGGTTAGAGCTAGCCCCACACAGGCTAGGTTAGAGCTAGCCCCACACAGGCTAGGTTAGAGCTAGCCCCACACAGGCCAGGTTAGAGCTAGCCCCACACAGGCTAGGTTAGAGCTAGCCCCACACAGGCCAGGTTAGAGCTAGCCCCACACAGGCTAGGTTAGAGCTAGCCCCACACAGGCTAGGTTAGAGCTAGCCCCACACAGGCTAGGTTAGAGCTAGCCCCACACAGGCTAGGTTAGAGCTAGCCCCACACGGCTAGGTTAGAGCTAGCCCCACACAGGCCAGGTTAGAGCTAGCCCCATACAGGCTAGGTTAGAGCTAGCCCCACACAGGCTAGGTTAGAGCTAGCCCCACACAGGCTAGGTTAGAGCTAGCCCCACACAGGCCAGGTTAGAGCTAGCCCCACACAGGCTAGGTTAGAGCTAGCCCCACACAGGCTAGGTTAGAGCTAGCCCCACACAGGCTAGGTTAGAGCTAGCCCCACACAGGCCAGGTTAGAGCTAGCCCCACACAGGCTAGGTTAGAGCTAGCCCCACACAGGCTAGGTTAGAGCTAGCCCCACACAGGCTAGGTTAGAGCTAGCCCCACACAGGCCAGGTTAGAGCTAGCCCCACACAGGCTAGGTTAGAGCTAGCCCCACACAGGCTAGGTTAGAGCTAGCCCCACACAGGCTAGGTTAGAGCTAGCCCCACACAGGCTAGGTTAGAGCTAGCCCCACACAGGCTAGGTTAG
Organism: Amblyraja radiata; assembly: GCF_010909765.2. NCBI lineage: Eukaryota > Metazoa > Chordata > Chondrichthyes > Rajiformes > Rajidae > Amblyraja > Amblyraja radiata. The sequence goes on from NC_045991.1 coordinate 7,625,196, forward strand.
AGCTAGCCCCACACAGGCTAGGTTAGAGCTAGCCCCACACAGGCTAGGTTAGAGCTAGCCCCACACAGGCTAGGTTAGAGCTAGCCCCACACAGGCTAGGTTAGAGCTAGCCCCACACAGGCTAGGTTAGAGCTAGCCCCACACAGGCTAGGTTAGAGCTAGCCCCACACAGGCTAGGTTAGAGCTAGCCCCACACAGGCCATCTAGCCTTTTCCTCGCCAACGTGCGCTCACTGGCAAACAAAATGGACGAACTCCGGCTAAGGATCACCTCCCACAACTGGATCAAAGACTGGAACATCCTGATCTTCACGGAAACTTGGCTCAACACCGACGTTCCTGACAGCGCCATCCAGCTATCGGGGCGTCATTTACTCCGAGCGGACAGGACAACAGACTCCGGTAAGACCAGAGGTGGGGGTCTGTGCATTTATGTAAATAAAGCATAGTGCACGGACTCCACCATCATCGAGAGTCACTGCTCAGCTAACCTTGAGTTCCTCTTGGTTAGATGCAGACCGTTCTATCTACCCAGAGAGTTCACCTCCACTGTTGTGACTGCAGCCTATATCCCTCCTGATGCTATTGCCAAGCTTGCAATGAAAGAGCTGCATACTGCCATTAGCAATCAACAGACGCACAACCCCGAGGCAGCCTTCATTGTTGCAGGTGACTTCAATCACTCCAACCTGAAGACTGTACTCCCCAAATTCCACCAACATGTCTCCTTCGCCACTAGAGTAGACAAGACACTGGACAAAGTCTACACCAACATGGCTGAAGAATACAAAGCCGTCCCCCTCCCCCACCTTGGTCAGTCTGATCACCTCTCATTGTTCCTGCTCCCTAAGTACTCCCCACTCATCAGACGGGTTAAACACACTGTGAGGACAGTTAACGTCTGGTCAGAGGAAGCGGACTCCACACTTCAGCAGTGCTTTGGAAACACTGGCGTTTGCAGCCCAGGCCACCCTTGACTCCCACACGGACAGATTCCTACACATCCTCTGTTCTGGACTTTATAAACTCCACCATCAACAGTGTCACCTCCCACAAACGGGTGACCCTATTCCCGAATCAGAAGTCATGGATGAACAGCGAGGTTAGGCTACTGCTGAAAGCACGGGACACCACTTTCAGGTCAGGCGATGCCCGAGCCTACAGTTAGAAACATAGAAAATAGGTGCAGGAGTAGAGGCCATTCGGCCCTTCGAGCCTGCACCATTCGCCATTCAATATGATCATGGCTGATCATTCAACTCAGTATCCTGTACCTGCCTTCTCTCCATACCCCCTGATCCCTTTAGCCACAAGGGCCACATCTAACTCCCTCTTAAATATAGCCAATGAACTGTGGCCTCAACTACCTTCTGTGGCGGAGAATTCCACAGATTCACCACTTTCTGTGTGTGAAAAAAATGTTTTTCTCATCTCGGTCCTAAAGGATTTCCCCCTTATCCTTAAACTGTGTGTGGCCCCTTGTCCTGGACTTCCCCAACATCGGGAACAATCTTCCTGCGTCTAGCCTGTCCAACCCCTTAAGAATTTTGTAAGTTTTTATAAGATCCCCCCTCGATCTTCTAAATTCTAGCGAGTACAAGCCGAGTCTATCCAGTCTTTCTTCATATGAAAGTCCTGACATCTCAGGAATCAGTCTGGTGAACCTTCTCTGTATTCCCTCTACGGCAAGAATGTCTTTCCTCAGATTAGGAGACCAAAACTGTACGCAATACTCCAGGTGTGGTCTCACCAAGACCCTGTACAACTGCAGTAGAACCTCCCTGCTCCTACAGTTCATCCAGGGCTAACCTGAAGAGGGACATCAAGAAGGCCAAGCAATGCCATAAGCTCAGGGTTGAGGAGCACTTCAACAACGCACGTGGCAAGGCATCCAAGTTCAAGTTTAAGTGAGTTTATTGTCATGTGTCCCTGTATAGGACAATGAAATTCTTGCTTTGCTTCAGCACACAGAACATAGTAGAACATAGAACATAGTGTGTCCATATACCATGATATAAATATATACACACATGAATAAATAAACTGATAATCAGAGTTTTGACCGAGCCAGGTTTAATAGCCTGATGGCTGTGGGGAAGTAGCTATTCCTGAACCTGTGGGGGGGAGCTATTCCTGAACCTGTGGGGAAGTAGCTATTCCTGAACCTGTGGGGAAGAATCTATTCCTGACCCTGGTTGTTGCAGTCTTCAGGCTCCTGTACCTTCTACCTGAAGGTAGCGGGGAGATGAGTGTGTGGCCAGGATGGTGTGGGTCTTTGAAACATAGAAACATAGAAATTAGGTGCAGGAGTAGGCCATTCGGCCCTTCGAGCCTACACCGCCATTCAATATGATCATGGCTGATCACCCAACTCAGTATCCCGTACCTGCCTTCCCTCCATACCCTCTGATCCCCTTAGCCACAAGGGCCACATCTAATTCCCTCTTAAATATAGCCAATGAACTGGCCTCGACTACCCTCTGTGGCAGAGTGTTCCAGAGATTCACCACTCTCTGTGTGAAAAAAGTTCTTCTCATCTCGGTTTTAAAGGATTTCCCCCTTATCCTTAAGCTGTGACCCCTTGTCCTGGACTTCCCCAACATCGGGAGCAATCTTCCTGCATCTAGCCTGTCCAACCCCTTAAGAATTTTGTAAGTATCTATAAGATCCCCTCTCAATCTCCTAAATTCTAAAGAGTATAAACCAAGTCTATCCAGTCTTTCTTCATAAGACAGTCCTGACATCCCAGGAATCAGTCTGGTGAACCTTCTCTGCACTCCCTCTATGGCAATAATGTCCTTCCTCAGATTTGGAGACCAAAACTGTACGCAATACTCCAGGTGTGGTCTCACCAAGACCTTGTACAACTGCAGTAGAACCTCCCTGCTCCTATACTCAAATCCTTTTGCTATGAAAGCTAACATACCATTCGCTTTCTTCACTGCCTGCTGCACCTGCATGCCCACTTTCAATGACTGGTGTACCATGACACCCAGGTCTCGCTGCATCTCCCCTTTTCCTAGTCGGCCACCATTTAGATAATAGTCTGCTTTCCTGTTTTTGCCACCAAAATGGATAACCTCACATTTATCCACATTATACTGCATCTGCCAAACATTTGCCCACTCACCCAGCCTATCCAAGTCACCTTGCAGTCTCCTAGCATCCTCCTCACAGCTAACACTGCCCCCCAGCTTAGTGTCATCCGCAAACTTGGAGATATTGCCTTCAATTCCCTCATCCAGATCATTAATATATATTGTAAATAGCTGGGGTCCCAGCACTGAGCCTTGCGGTACCCCACTAGTCACTGCCTGCCATTGTGAAAAGGACCCGTTTACTCCTACTCTTTGCTTCCTGTTTGCCAGCCAGTTCTCTATCCACATCAATACTGAACCCCCAATGCCGTGTGCTTTAAGTTTGTATACTAATCTCTTATGTGGGACCTTGTCGAAAGCCTTCTGGAAGTCCAGATACACCACATCCACTGGTTCTCCCCTATCCACGCTACTAGTTACATCCTCGAAAAATTATATAAGATTCGTCAGACATGATTTACCTTTTGTAAATCCATGCTGACTTTGTCCAATGATTTCACCACTTTCCAAATGTGCTGCTATCCCATCTTTAATAACTGACTCTAGCAGTTTCCCCACTACCGATGTTAGACTAACTGGTCTGTAATTCCCCGTTTTCTCTCTCCCTCCCTTCTTAAAAAGTGGGGTTACGTTTGCTACCCGCCAATCCTCAGGAACTACTCCAGAATCTAAAGAGTTTTGAAAGATTATTACTAATGCATCCACTATTTCTGGAGCTACTTCCTTAAGTACTCTGGGATGCAGCCTATCTGGCCCTGGGGATTTATCGGCCTTTAATCCATTCAATTTACCCAACACCACTTCCCGGCTAACCTGGATTTCACTCAATTCCTCCAACTCCTTTGACCCGCGGTCCCCTGCTATTTCCGGCAGATTATTTATGTCTTCCTTAGTGAAGATGGAACCAAAGTAGTTATTCAATTGGTCCGCCATATCCTTGTTCCCCATGATCAACTCACCTGTTTCTGACTGCAAGGGACCTACATTTGTTTTAACTAATCTCTTTCTTTTCACATATCTATAAAAACTTTTGCAGTCAGTTTTTATGTTCCCTGCCAGTTTTCTTTCATAATCTATTTTTCCTTTCCTAATTAAGCCCTTTGTCCTCCTCTGCTGGTCTCTGAATTTCTCCCAGTCCTCCGGTATGCTGCTTTTTCTGGCTAATTTGTACGCATTATCCTTCGCTTTGATACTATCCCTGATTTCCCTTGTTATCCACGGATGCACTACCTTCCCTGATTTATTCTTTTGCCAAACTGGGATGAACAATTTTTGTAGTTCATCCATGCAGTCTTTAAAAGTCTTCCATTGCATATCCACCGTCAACCCTTTTAGAATTAATTGCCAGTCAATCTTGACCAATTCACGTCTCATACCCTCAAAGTTACCTTTCTTTAAGTTCAGAACCATTGTTTCTGAATTAACAATGTCACTCTCCATCCTAATGAAGAACTCAACCATATTATGGTCACTCTTGCCCAAGGGGGCACGTACAACAAGACTGCTAACTAACCCTTCCTCATTACTCAATACCCAGTCTAAAATAGCCTGCTCTCTCGTTGGTTCCTCTACATGTTGATTTAGATAACTATCCCGCATACATTCCAAGAAATCCTCTTCCTCAGCACCCCTGCCAATTTGATTCACCCAATCTATATGTAGATTGAAGTCACCCATTATAACGGTTTTGCCTTTGTCGCACGCATTTCTAATTTCCTGTTTGATACCATCTCCAACTTCACTACTACTGTTAGGTGGCCTGTACACAACACCCACCAGCATTTTCTGCCCCTAGTGTTTGATGATACTGCCAGCCTTTGTGAGGCAGCAACTGCGATAAATCCCCTCGATGGAAGGAAGGTCAGAGCCGATGATGGACTGGGCAGTGTTTACTACTTTTTGTAGTCTTTTCCTCTCCAGGGTGCTCAAGTTGCCGAACCAAGCCACGATGCAACCGGTCAGCATGCTCTCTACTGTGCACCTGTAGAAGTTAGAGAGAGTCTTCCTTGACAAACCGACTCTCCGTAATCTTCTCAGGAAGTAGAGGCGCTGATGAGCTCCAGGCCATCACGGACTATAGACCCACCAACAACACCACCACCCCCACATCCAGCAATGCCCGCCCTCACCCCCACATCCAGCAACGAATCCAAACAAACCAAGTATCTTGGCATCAAATTGCAGAATGATCCACATTGGAATGGTCAGACTCATCATGCAACGGTGAAAGCAACAGGTGTCCTAAACTTCCTGAGGCGCAACTTTCATCATTGTTCAGCTTCTGTCAAGGAGAAGCTATATTTCACCCTCGTTAGACCTCAACTGGACTACGCAGTTGCAGCTTGGGACCCATACACAGATAAAAACATTTCATCCATCGAACGTGTCCAAAGACAGGCCGCTCGATTTGTTACTAACACCTATGAGAGAAAAACGAGTGTCACCAAACTTCTGAATTCTCTGGGGTGGAACCCTCTCCAAGACAGACAGACGTTTTACCTGTTTTTACAAAATGTTAAATGGTCAGTTCGACATAGATTACAAGACCTACACCAACCCCAAACCAATTAGGAGCAGACGAGGGCATTCGATCCAATTTGTGATCCCAGCCACAAAGACAGATGTGTTGGTACAGCAATTCGTTCTTCCCCCGCACACACAATTAAAGCATGGAATAATCTCCACCCAACTATAGTTACACAACCAGATGCAACTACAGATCACAACACATAATCCTCCGCCATTTCCGCCACCTCCAACATGACCCCACCACTCGCCACATCTTCCCATCTCCCCCCATGTCTGCCTTCCGCAAAGACCGCTCCCTCCGCAACTCCCTCGTCAATTCTTCCCTTCCCTCCCGCACCACCCCCTCCCCGGGCACTTTCCGTTGCAACCGCAAGAAATGCAACACCTGTCCCTTCACCTCCCCCCTCGACTCCATCCAAGGTCCCAAGCAGTCGTTCCAGGTGCGACAAAGGTTCACCTGTATCTCCTCCAACCTCATCTACTGCATCCGCTGCTCTAGATATCAGCTGATTTACATCGGTGAGACCAAGCGTAGGTTGGGCGACCGTTTCGCCGAACATCTCCGCTCAGTCCGCAATAACCTACCTGACCTCTCGGTGGCTCAGCACTTCAACTCCCCCTCCCATTCCCAATCCGACCTCTCTGTCCTGGGTCTCCTCCATTGCCAGAGTGAGCAACAGCGGAAATTGGAGGAACAGCACCTCATATTCCGTCTGGGGACCTTGCGTCCGGATGGCATTAACATTGAATTCTCCCAATTTTGCTAGCCCTTGCTGTCTCCTCCCCTTCCTTCACCCTCTAGCTGTCTCCTCCCACGCTCCCATCCGCCCGCCCTCGGGCTCCTCCTCCTCCTCCCCTTTTCCTTCTTTCTCTCCCCACCCCCCATCAGTCTGAAGAAGGGTTTCGGCCCGAAACGTCGCCTATTTCCTTCGTTCCATAGATGCTGCTGCACCCGCTGAGTTTCCCCAGCAATTTTGTGTACCTCACCAAGATGGCCGTTTTTTAGTAGATTTAAAGTAGCTCTTTCTTCCCAATAACCCTTTCTGGTTTAACTCCTCCCCGGCTCCACCGCCTCCAGTTTAAATCCCAGTTAAACTCCCCCATTGGATGATCCAGCTGCCCATCACCCATCTCCATCCAATCAGCTGTGCGGCTCTGTGTATCTCTCTCTCCCCCAGTGTCCCGGCCCGGCCCGGCCCCGCTACCTTGGTGCCACCGGGGGTGAAGGTGAAGCCGCTGCCGCCCGGGGCCGGGGCCGTGGATGACGCGTTCCACCCGCCCCGTCCATGTCCGCCATCTTGGCGCCGCATCGACTCGGCTCAACTCGGGTGTTTCCGGCGCTCGGTCGCTCACTCGTTGGAGACGGGCGGACGGATCATCCAATGGGGAGGGGGAGGGTCTGTGGGCTGTCCCGACCGCGCTCATTGGAGGAGGATGGGAGACTGAGGGATGGAAGGGCCAATGGGGGGGGGAGTTGGTGACGGTCCCGCCTCTAGACTTGGCTGATTGGATGGAGATGGGTGATGGGCAGCTGGATCATCCAATGGGGTCTGAAGCAGGGTTTCGGCCCGAAACGTTGCCTATTTCCTTCGCTCCATAGTTGCTGCTGCACCCGCTGAGTTTCCCCAGCAATTCTGTGCACCTTCCATGCAATCACCCAGGTCTAGAGGCGGGACCGTCACCAACTCCCCTCCCATTGGATAATCTAGCTGCCCATCCCCCATCTCCATCCAATCAGCCACGTCTAGAGGCGGGACAGTCGCCAACTCCCCCCCCATTGGCCCTTCCACCCCTCAGTCTCCCATCCTCCTCCAATGAGCGCGGTCGGGACAGCCCACAGACCCTCCCCCCTCCCCATTGGATGACCCGTCCGCCCGTCTCCAACGAGTGAGCGACCGAGCGCCGGAAACACCCGAGTTGAGCCGAGTCGATGCGGCGCCAAGATGGCGGACATGGACGGGGCGGGTGGAACGCGTCATCCACGGTCCCGGCCCCGGCCCCGGGCGGCAGCGGCTTCACCTTCACCCCCGGTGGCACCAAGGTAGCGGGGCCGGGACCGGGCCGGGACACTGGGGGAGAGAGAGAGACACAGGGACACAGAGAGAGAGAGACACAGAGACACAGAGAGGGAGACACAGAGACACAGAGAGAGAGACACAGAGACACAGAGAGGGAGACACAGAGACACACAGAGTCACAGAGACACAGAGACACAGAGACACAGAGAGACAGACACTGTGAGGGGAGAGAGAGGGGATATATATAACTATATATATAACTATATAGACACAGACAGACACTCACTGTGAGAGGAGACGCTGATAACTATATATAGGGGAGACAGACAGAGAGAGGAAGCGGGGCGGGGCCGCTGGGGGAGACAGAGACAGAGAGCAGGGATATATATATATATATAACTATACAGAGAGACTCACTGTGAGGGGAGATGCTGAAGATGGCCCCGGCCCCTGGGCACCAAGGTAGCGGGGAAGGGGGAGACAGAGGGTGAGGGTAATATATAACTATATATAGAGAAACTCACTGTGAGGGAAGACGCTGAAGATGGCGGCAGCTCTTCACCCTGGGCACCAAGGTAGCGGGGACGGGGACGCTGGGGGAGACAGAGACAGAGAGGGGATATAGATTTGGACGAGGGAATTGAATGCAACATCTCCAAGGTTGCGGATGACACGAAGCTGGGGGGCAGTGTTAGCTGTGAGGAGGATGCTAGGAGGCTGCAAGGTGACTTGGATAGGCTGGGTGAGTGGGCAAATGCATGGCAGATGCAGTATAATGTGGATAAATGTGAGGTTATCCACTGTGGTGGCAAGAACAGGAAAGTAGACTATTATCTGAATGGTGGCCGATTAGGAAAAGGGGAGATGCAACGAGACCTGGGTGTCATGGTACACCAGTCATTAAAAGTAGGCATGCAGGTGCAGCAGGCGGTGAGGAAAGTGAATGGTATGTTAGCATTCATAGCAAAAGGATTTGAGTATAGGAGCAGGGCGGTTCTACTGCAGTTGTACAGGGTCTTGGTGAGACCACACCTGGAGTATTGCGTACAGTTTTGGTCTCCTAATCTGAGGAAAGACATTCTTGCCATAGAAGGGAGTACAGAGAAGGTTCACCAGACTGATTCCTGGGATGGCAGGACTTTCATATGAAGAAAGACTGGATAGACTCGGCTTGTACTCGCTAAAATTTAGAAGATTGAGGGGGGATCTTATAGAAACTTACAAAAAATTTAAGGGGTTGAACAGGCTAGATGCAGGAAGATTGTTCCCGATGTTGGGGAAGTCCAGAACAAGGGGTCACAGTTTAAGGATAAGGGGGAAATCTTTTAGGACCGAGATGAGGAAAACATTTTTCACACGGAGAGTGGTGAATCTGTGGAATTCTCTGCCACAGAGGGTAGTTGAGGCCACACAGTTCATTGGCTATATTTAAGAGGGAGTTAGATGTGGCCCTTGTGGCTAAAGTGATCAGGGGGTATGGAGAGAAGGCAGGTACAGGATACTGAGTTGGATGATCAGCCATGATCATATTGAATGGCGAATGGTGCAGGCTCGAATGGCCTCTACTCCTGCACCTATTGTCTATGTTTCTATGTATAACTATACAGACACACAGACAGAAATTCATTGTGAGGGGAGACGCTGAAGATGGCGGCTTCACCCCCAGCCTGCCAATTGGCACCAAGGTCACGGGACGGGGACTGGGCCGCGGGGGGAGACAGACACAGAGAGGTACACACGTACACACACACACATACACACAGAGACTCACTGTAGTGGGGCCGGGCGGGGAGAGACACACACACACACACAGAGACACACTAGTGGGGCCGGGCGGGGAGAGACACACACATACACACAGAGACTCACTGTAGCGGGACCGGGCGGGGAGAGACACACACATACACACAGAGACTCACGGTAGTGGGGCCGGGCGGGGAGAGACAGACACAGAGAGGTACACACGTACACACACACACATACACACAGAGACTCACTGTAGTGGGGCCGGACGGGGAGAGATACACACATACACACGGAGACTCACTGTAGTGGGGCCGGGCGGGGAGAGATACACACATACACACAGAGACTCACTGTAGTGGGGCCGGACGGGGAGAGATACACACATACACACAGAGACTCACTGTAGTGGGGCCGGGCGGGGAGAGATACACACACACGTACATACACACACACAGAGACTCACTGTAGTGGGGCCGGGCGGGGAGAGACAGACACAGAGAGGTACACACGTACACACACACACACACACACAGAGACTCACTGTAGTGGGGCCGGACGGGGAGAGATACACACAGAGACTCACTGTAGTGGGGCCGGGTGGGGAGACACACACACATACACACAGAGACTCACTGTAGTGGGGCCGGACGGGGAGACACACACACACACACACACACAGAGACTCACTGTAGTGGGGCCGGGTGGGGAGACACACATACACACACAGAGACTCACTGTAGTGGGGCCGGGTGGGGAGAGACAGACACAGAGAGGTACACACACACACACACACTCACACACACAGAGACTCACTGTAGTGGGGCCGGGCGGGGAGAGACACACACAGAGACTCACTGTAGTGGGGCCGGGTGGGGAGACACACATACACACACAGAGACTCACTGTAGTGGGGCCGGGTGGGGAGAGACAGACACAGAGAGGTACACACACACACACACAGAGACTCACTGTAGTGGGGCCGGGCGGGGAGAGACACACACAGAGACTCACTGTAGTGGGGCCGGGCGGGGAGAGACACACACACACACACACACACACAGAGACTCACTGCAGTGGGGGCGGGTGGGGGAGAGACACACACACACACACACACACAGAGACTCACTGTAGTGGGGCCGGGTGGGGAGAGACACACACAGACATACACACAGAGACTCACTGTAGTGGGGCCGGACGGGGAGAGACACACACATACACAGACACACAGAGACTCACTGTAGTGGGGCCGGGTGGGGAGAGACACACACAGAGACTCACTGTAGTGGGGCCGGATGGGGAGAGACACACAGACACACACCCACACACACAGACACACAGAGACTCACTGTAGTGGGGCCGGATGGGGAGAGACACACACACACACAGACTCACTGTAGTGGGGCCGGACGCGGAGAGACACACACAGACATACACACAGACACTCATTGTGAGGGGAGACGCTGAAGATGACCCCGGTCCCTGGGCACCAAGGTAGCGAGGTGGGAAGACAGAGACAGAGAGGTACACACACACACAGAGACAGAGACTCACTGTAGCGGGGCCGGGTGGGGAGACAGAGACACACACAGACACAGAAACTCACTGTGAGGGGAGACGACGCTGAAGATGACCCCGGTTCGTGCCCCCGGGCGGACACAGACAGAGACAGAGCGGGGATATATATATATATCTATATAAACTATATACATACACACAGAAACTCACTGTGAGGGGAGACGACGCTGAAGATGGCGGCGGCTCCGGACGGGACCGCGGGGAGGAGACAGAGACACAGACACAGACACTCACTGTAGTGGGGCCGGGTGGGGAGGGGGAGACACAGACAGAGAGGGGATATATACAACTTTATAAACTATATATAGACAGAAACTCACTGTGAGGGGGAGACGCTGAAGATGGCGGCAGCTCTTGGTTCAGGGCACCAAGGTAGCGGGACGGGGAGACAGAGACACACAAAGAGCGGGGGGGGGGGGGGGGGGGAGACTATACACAGCCATTCACTGTGAGGGGAGACGACGGTGATGATGACGGCAGCTCTTCACCCTGGGCCCTTGTAGCGAGGCCCCGGGCGGACACAGACAGTGAGGGGGATAGAAATATATATATATACACAACTATATAAAATATATATAGGGGACACTCACTGTGAGGAGACGACGCTGAAGATGGCGGCGGCGGCTTCACCCTGGGCCCTTGTAGCGGGGGGAGACACAGAGACAGAGGGGGGATCTATACAACTATATATATCTATATATACAACTGTAGACACATAAAGTAACACACACACTAACACAGACACACACAAACTCACTGTGGGGGGAAACGACACTGAAGATGGTCCCGGCCGCGGGCGGAGACAGACAGAGCGGGGATCTATACAACTATATATATATATATATATAGATATATATATATAGATATATATATATAGATATATATATAGATATATAGATATAGATATAGATAGATATATATAGATATAGATATATATATATATATATAGATATATATATATAGATATATATAGATATAGATATATATATATATATATATATATAGAGGAGGTCCAGCACCTGACAACCTGGTGTGCCAACAATAACCTCGTCCTCAACTCCAAGAAGACGAAGGAAATTATTGTCGACTTCAGGAAGGTCAGAGGAGGCAGTCATACCCCCATCCATATAAACGGGACTGAGGTGGAGCGCGTCTCCAGCTACAAATTCCTCGGGGTACATATCTCGGAGGATTTGTCCTGGTCCCTCAACACCTCCAAGCTGATCAAAAAGGCACAGCAGCGCCTTTACTTCCTGAGGAGGCTCAAGAAAGCCCACCTGTCCCCCCAGATACTGACCAACTTCTACCGCTGTACCATCGAGAGCAACCTGACCACCTGCTTCACGGTATGGTACAGCAGCTGCACTGTTGCGGACAGGAAGGCACTACAACGGGTGGTGAAAACCGCTCAGCACATCATCGGTGCCCCGCTCCCTGCCATGGATGCTCTCCACCGAAAACGGTGTCTGAGACGGGCCGGAAAAATCATTAAAGACCCCTCCCACCCCAACCATGGACTGTTTGCCCTCCTCCCATCAGGGAGGCGGTACAGGAGCCTCAGGTCTCGTACCAGTAGGATGAGGAACAGCTTCTACAATTATACCATCACATTGCTGAACTCGGAGTCCCGCCGAAAGATTTCTCCGGTCCCTCCGTCCCCATTGTTTAATTATTCTGTATTTTTGATTATTCTGTATCTTCTTTTTTTTAATTTCTATTTGCACTGCTACTACGGACTGACGCAAAACTGCATTTCGTTGTACCCATACTTAGTATTTGTGCAATGATATTAAAGTTGAATTGAATTGAATTGAATATACACAACTATAGACAACACATATAGTAACACACACACACACACAAACTCACTGTGGGGGGGGGGAGACGACACTGAAGATGGTCCTGGGCGGCACGGTAGCGGGGAGACACAGACAGAGCGGTACACTCACACACACACACTCACTGTGGGGGGGAGATGACACTGAAGATGACGGGGCCGCGGGCGGCAAGGTGGCGGGGAGACAGACAGAGCGGTACACTCACACACACACGCAGTAACACAGACACTAACACACACACACACTCACTGTGGGGAGACGACACTGAAGATGGTGGCGGCTCTTCACCCTGGGCACCAATGAAGCGGGGGCGGCGGCTCCGGGCGGGACGAGACACAGACACTCACTGTGGCGGGGCTGGGCGGGGAGGGGGACACACAGACAGAGAGGGTATATATATATATATATATATACAACATATACAACTATATAAACTATATATAGGGGACATTCACTGTGAGGGGAGACACACAGACAGCGGGGATATATATAATATATATATAACTATATACAACTATATAAACTATATAATATATATATATATATAAACTATATACAACTATATAAACTATATATGATATATATATATAAACTATATACAACTATATAAACTATATATAACTATACAGCTATATATATATATATATATACATACACAAACTCACTGTGGGGGGGAGACAACGCTGAAGATGGTCCCGGTCCCGGGCGGAGACACACACAGTGAGGGGGATCTATACACAACTATATATATATATATACACACACACAACCACGCACAGTGAGGGGGATCTATACACAACTATATATATATATATACACACACACACACACAACCACGCACAGTGAGGGGGATCTATACACAACTATATATATATATATACACACACAACCACTCACAGTGAGGGGGATCTATACAACTATATATATATATATATATACACACACTCACTGTGAGGGGGCGATGACGATCAAGATGGTCCCGGACGGACACACACACAGTGAGGGTGTCTATACACACATATACACAACTATATATACAACTCACTGTGGGGGGGGCGACGGTCCCGGTCCCGGGCGGGGGGAACTATATACAACTATATGCACATGTACAACTATATATAAACTACACAAACTCACTGCGGGGGGGCCAGTCCCGGGCAGACAGAGACACAGTGTGGGGCGGTCTATATACACAACTAAATATAAACTACACAAACTCACTGTTGGGGGGGGGGAGACGACGACCAAGATGGTCCCGGTCCCGGACGGCAAGGTAGGGGGACGCGGGGTGAGACAGACACACACACAGTGAGGGTGTCTATACACAACTACATATACAACTCACTGTGGGGGGGCAACGGTCCCGGCCCCGGGCGGGGGGAACTATGTACACCTATATACAACTATATACAACATACACAACTATACACAAACTACACAAACTCACTGTGGGGGGGGCCGGTCCCAGTCCCGGGCAGGGACACACACACACAGTGAGGGTGTCTATATACACAACTATATATAAACTACACAAACTCACTGTTGGGGGGAGACGGTCCCGGGCAGGGACACACACACTATGAGGGGGGGGTCTATATACACATATATACAACTATATATACACATACACAACTATATATAAACTACACAAACTCACTGTTGGGGGGGCCGGTCCCGGGCGGAGACAGAGACACACTATGAGGGGGTCTATACACACACATATATACAACTATACACATCTATACACAACTATATGAACTTTCTAAATGAACTAAATAATCATTTCGGCAGGTTTGAGGCACTGAACACCACTACAGTGAGGAAATTAGAGCCACAACCAGGAGAACAGACACTGTCTTTTGAAACTGCTGAAGTCCGCAAAATCCTGGAGGGTATTGACCAGCGAAAGGCAGCCGGACCGGATAACATACCGGGTCGTCTGCTTAGTGGATGTGCCGACCAGCTGGCCCTGGTTCTGACAGACATTTTTAACATCTCCCTGAACCAGGCCATTGTTCCATCATGTTTCAAGACAGCCACCATCATACCAGTTCCCAAAAAGTCTACAATAACCTGCCTGAATGATTACCGCCCCGTAGCACTCACACCAATAATAATGAAGTGCTTTGAGAGGCTTATTAAGCAGCACATGGTCTCTAAACTCCCCTCCAGTTTTGACCCGTTCCAGTTTGCTTATCGCCCGAACCGCTCCACAGAGGATGCTATTTCCTCTGTAGTCCACCCGAGCCTACAACACCTGGAGGAGAGGAACACCCACGTGCGGATGCTGTTTGTTGATTTCAGCTCAGCATTTAACACGACAATCCCCCAGCATCTGGTGAGCAAACTGGCACCCCTAGGATTCAATACCATACTATGCAACTGGATCCTGGATTTCCTTTCTGAAAGACCCCAGTCTGTGCGGGTGGGGAAGAACACCTCCTCGGTCATCACACTGAGCACCGGATCCCCTCAGGGCTGTGTCCTGAGTCCGCTGCTCTTTACATTGATGACACATGACTGTGTCGCCAGGTCCACTACTAACCATATCATCAAAAACGCGGATGACACAACAGTAGTGGGCCTCATCCGCAATAACGACGACCAGGCATATAGAGAGGAGGTGGAACAGCTGGTGAGCTGGTGCAGCAGGAACAACCTTCTCCTAAATGTGAACAAAACCAAGGAGATTGTCGTCGATTTCAGAAGGAAAATTCAGCCCAGTCACACTCCACTTTGCATCAACAACTCAGCAGTGGAGCAGGTGAAAAGGATCAAGTTCCTGGGGGTGCATATAACGGACACCTTAAACTGGTCCACAAACATTACATCTCTGGCAAAACGGGCACAGCAGCGGTTGTACTTCCTCCGCAGGTTGAGAAGTTTACACCTCCACCCTCCCATCCTCGCCACTTTCTACAGAAGCACAATTGAGTCGGTCATGACCAGCTGCATCTCTACGTGGTGCGGCAGCTGTACAGCTGCGGACTGGAAGTGCCTTCAGAGAGTGGTGAGGACAGCGGTAAAAATCATTGGGACTTCTCTTCCTTCCATCATGGACATGGGGTACAAGCGCTGTCTGATTAGAGCTAAGGGCATTACCAGAGCCCCCACACACCCACAATTTGGACTGTTTATACTGCTTAACTCTGGGAGGAGGTACCGCAGCATGAAGAGCGGGACAACCAGGTTCTGCAACAGCTTCATCCCTCAGGCCATAAGATTACTGAACAATCAACCAAACCGAGGCTAGAACTTTTAAATATCGACACTTTTTAAAAACTGTTTATATATATTTATTTTACAGAACCATGCTCATGAGGCATTTTTATGGACGCACCTAGCACTTTTACTTTTACTATTTACCTGATTTGGAGAGTCAAATGCAACGAAATTTCGTTCAAGGTGCACTGTGTCTAGGTGTATATCTGAATGACAATAAAGTTTTCATTCATTCATTTCTTGGCTTGCATCGGAGTAAAATGTAATTCAAAACCCACGGCCTACCATTGGACTGGAGTGGAGTTTCCTGTCGGGACCGGCTGGGATAACAGCTTCGGTGGCGGCACAATGCTGGGACACCATCATGGAGCGGGCGATGCCTTATCGGGTCGCCGTGCGGTAAGCTCTGGAGTGCTGTGGCTGCCGACTCCAACATCCGAGGAGCTGCGGTCTGCGGAGCTTCCAGCCGCGGGTGGGCGGCGCTGGATTAAAAACACCGCGGAGCCTGGGATCTGTTGCCGAGATCACCAGAGTCGGAGCTCCAGCCAGCGCGGCCTGTCGACCGGGTGCCGCGGTCTGCGGAGCGTCCAGCCGCGGGTGGGCGGCGCTGGATTTAAAACACCGTGGTGCCTGGGATCTGTTGCCGAGATCACCAGAGTCGGAGCTCCAGCCAGCGCGGCCTGTCGACTTCAGGTGCCTCGGTCTCCAGGGAGGGAGTGGCCGCTCCAGACATTTTCAAGCCGCTGAGGAGTGTTCACCAGACGCCGGAGTTCCAGCTTCCCTGCAAGAGTCCTGAAAACATCGGACTGGCTACGGAGGCCACAAATCAGCCCCGACCTCGGGTGTTTCACAGAGGACGAGGACTTTTTGATGTCTTTCCCCAAAGTGGAAAATGTTGATTCTGTTGTGAGGGGACGTTCATGTTGAATTCTATAATGTGTTGTCATTTTTGCTTATTTTTAATTTTTTCTATGGATGTAAAGCACTTTGGTTTCAACGCAAGTTGATTTAAACGTGCTATATAAATAAAATTTACTTACTTACTTACGTATGGTTTGTGATTTATTTACCCACACCCGACCCAAAACCACCCTCACCCACCCGAAACAACCCTCACTGGCCCCAAACCACCCACACCCACCCGAAACCACCCTCACCCGCCCAAAACCACCCTCACCCGTCCCTAAACCACCCACACCCACCCGAAACCACCCTCACCCGCCCGAAACCACCCTCACCCGCCCCTAAACCACCCTCACCCATCCGAAACCACCCTCACCCGCCCCTAAACCACCCTCACCCATCCGAAACCACCCTCACCCACCCGAAACCACCCACACCCACCCGAAACCACCCTCACCCGCCCAAAACCACCCTCACCTGCCCGTACAGGGTCTTGGTGAGACCACACCTGGAGTATTGCGTACAGTTTTGGTCTCCTAATCTGAGGAAAGACATTCTTGCCATAGAGGGAGTACAGAGAAGGTTCACCAGACTGATTCCTGGGATGTCAGGACTTTCATATGAAGAAAGACTGGATAGACTCGGCTTGTACTCGCTAGAATTTAGAAGATTGAGGGGGGATCTTATAGAAACGTACACAATTCTTAAGGGGTTGGACAGGCTAGATGCAGGAAGATTGTTCCCGATGTTGGGGAAGTCCAGAACAAGGGTGCTCAGCCCCCTGCTGTACTCACTCTATACTAATGAGTGCTCAGCCCCCTGCTGTACTCACTCTATACTAATGAGTGCTCAGCCCCCTGCTGTACTCACTCTATACTAATGAGTGCTCAGCCCCCTGCTGTATTCACTCTATACTAATGAGTGCTCAGCCCCCTGCTGTACTCACTCTATACTCATGACTGCGTAGCCAGCCTTCTTCTTCTTCTATGTGGTGTTTTTTGGCGGTTGGCAAACAACTTTTTTGGTGCATTACCGCCACCAACTGGCATGGAGTGTGGATCAAACAACACCATTACTATACTATACTATACTAATAACCTATATCCTTCCGAACAAATTGGTTACCCTAAGAAAATGCAACAGGATTTGATAGCACTTATATGAACTTCCTTGCAAAATATCTACCAAATCAAATTGTATTCTTTCTTTTCTGAACTGCTCACTCATCCGTTCTCTCTCCTCCTCATACCTCTCACAATGTACAATGACATGCTCTATTGTCTCTTCTTGCCCACAGTATTCACATCTACCTGTATTATGCTTGCCTATTATAAAAAGTGTACTGTTCAGACCAGTGTGTCCAAATCTAATTCTTGAGATTACTGTCTCCTCTTTTCTGTTTTTTCCTGCACATCTCATTTCTCCCACTTTCCTCTGGACTCTGTAGAACCACCGTCCTTTCCGCTCTTCATCCCATTGCTTTTGCCATCTTTCCTTCAGTCTTTCCTTAATAATGTCTTTGATTTCAGTTTTACCTATGTTAATACTTAAATCAATTTTACTTCTTTTTGCTACCTCTTTTGCTACCTTATCTGCCATTTCGTTTCCTCTAATGCCAACGTGTGCTGGTACCCATAAAAATATGACTGTAAGCCCCATCATTTGAATTCTGAATAGTGTTTGTTGTATTTCAATCAAAGTGTCTGGTCTACTGTCTGAATGGCTGTGCTGTAAACTCTTTATTGCTAAACCTGAATCTGAACAAATAACTGTCCTTAAAGGCCTAGTATCCTCGACCCACTGTACCGCTAACAATATTGCAATCATTTCACCTGTGTATACTGAGACCTCATTATTGATCCTCTTCCCTACTTTGATGTGAAATTCTGGTACGTAGCCAGTCACAGTGTGAACTGCATCATCAAGTTTTAAGGATAAGGGGGAAATCTTTTAGGACCGAGAAGAGAAAAACATTTTTTTTCCCACACAGAGAGTGGTGAATCTGTGGAATTCTCTGCCACAGAAGGTAGTTGAGGCCACAGTTCATTGGCTATATTTAAGAGGGAGTTAGATGTGGCCCTTGTGGCTAAAGGGATCAGGGGGTATGGAGAGAAGGCAGGTACAGGATACTGAGTTGGATGATCAGCCGTGATCATATTGAATGGCGGTGCAGGCTCGAAGGGCCGAATGGCCTCTACTCCTGCACCTGTTGTCTATGTGTCTATGTCTATCCCACAGTTACAGCCGCCACCGCCATCTCCATCATCAGGGTCCGGGTTCCATCTTGTTCCCGCCCAAAGCTCCAACCGCCAACCGTCAAACGCCAACCGCCAACCGCCAACCGCCAACCGTCAACCGTCAACCGCCAACTGCCAACCGCGCGCCGACCTCACCTGCCCTCACCAAGATGGCCGCCAGTCTCACCTGCCCTCAGCAAGATGGCCGCCGGTATCACCTGCCCTCAGCAAGATGGCCGCCGACCTCACCTGCCCTCACCAAGATGGCCGCCCACCTCAACTGCCCTCATCAAGATGGCCGCCGACCTCACCTGCCCTCACCAAGATGGCCGCCGACCTCACCTGCCCTCACCAAGATGGCCGCCGGCTGACGACCTCACCAAGATGGCCGCCGGCTGACGACCTCACCAAGATGGCCGTCCTTCCGCCCGCCCCATCGACCGCATCAAAATGGCGGCGGAGAAGAAGCGGCGGTTCCCTGCGGACGGACAGAGCTGAGGTAAATAATGTTGTCTCGATATCGTGTAGTTGTTGTAAATATGTAGTTGTCGTTGTAGTTGTAGTTTAGTTATAGTTGTAGTGTATATATATATAGTGTAGTCTAGTGTAGTCAATGTAATGTAGTGTAGTGTAGTGTAGTACACTGTGTGTGTGGTGAATACAGTGCAGTCTAGTGTAGACAACACACACAGTGTAGTGAGGTCAATGACCACATAATCTACAGTACAGTACACGTGTGTGTGGTCAATATGTAGCAATGTAACTAGTGTAGTGGAGTGTAAATATATAGTGTAGTGTGGTCTAGATATCGTGTAGTCTAGTGTAGTGTAGTGTAGTTATAGTGTAGATATAGTGTAGTGTAGTTATAGTGTAGTGTAGTATAGATATCGTGTAGTTGTTGTAAATACATAGTTGTAGTTGTAGTTTAGTTGTTGTGTAGTTGTTGTGTAGATATCGTGTAGTTGTAAATATATCGTTATAGTGTGAATATAGTGTAGTGTGTAGTGTAGTTATAGTACAGTGTAGTGTAGTGTAGTCTAGTGTAGTTATAGTGTAGTGTAGTCTAGATATCATGTAGTTGTAAATATATAGTTATAGTTGTAGTATAGTCCAGTGTAGTTATAGTGTAGTGTAGTGTAGTTGTAAATATATAGTTGTCGTAGTTAACCATATAACCATATAACCATATAACAATTACAGCACGGAAACAGGCCATCTCGGCCCTACAAGTCCGTGCCGAACAATTTTTTTCCCTTAGTCCCACCTGCCTGCACTCATACCATAACCCTCCATTCCCTTCTCATCCATATGCCTATCCAATTTATTCTTAAATGTTACCAACGAACCTGCCGCCACCACTTCCACTGGAAGCTCATTCCACACCGCTACCACTCTCTGAGTAAAGAAGTTCCCCCTCATGTTACCCCTAAACTTCTGTCCCTTAATTCTGAAGTCATGTCTGAACCTCCTTGTTTGAATCTTCCCTATTCTCAAAGGGAAAAGCTTGATCACATCAATTCTGTCTATCCCTCTCATCATTTTAAAGACCTCTATCAAGTCCCCCCTTAACCTTCTGCGCTCCAGAGAATAAAGACCTAACTTATTCAACCTATCTCTGTAACTTAGTTGTTGAAACCCAGGCAACATTCTAGTAAATCTCCTCTGTACTCTCTCTATTTTGTTGACATCCTTCCTATAATTGGGCAACCAAAATTGTACACCATACTCCAGATTTGGTCTCACCAATGCCTTGTACAATTTTAACATTACATCCCAGCTTCTATACTCAATGCTCTGATTTATAAAGACTAGCATACCAAAAGCTTTCTTTACCACCCTATCTATATGAGATTCCACCTTCAAGGAACTATGCACGGTTATTCCCAGATCCCTCTGTTCAACTGTATTCTTCAATTCCCTACCATTTATCATGTACGTCCTATTTTGATTTATCCTGCCAAGGTGTAACACCTCACATTTATCAGCATTAAACTCCATCTGCCATCTTTCAGCCCATTTTTCCAAATGGCCTAAATCACTCTGTAGACTTTGGAAATCCTCTTCATTATCCACAACACCCCCTATCTTGGTATCATCTGCATACTTACTAATCCAATTTACCACCCCTTCATCCAGATCATTGATGTACATGACAAACAACAAAGGACCCAACACAGATCCCTGAGGCACCCCACTAGTCACCTGCCTCCAACCCGACAAACAGCCATCCACCATTACCCTCTGGCTTCTCCCATTCAGCCACTGCTGAATCCATCTTGCTATTCCTGCATTTATACCCAACAGTTTAACCTTCTTAACCAACCTTCCATGAGGAACCTTGTCAAAGGCCTTACTAAAGTCCATATAGACAACATCCACTGCTTTACCCTCGTCAATTTCCCTAGTAACCTCTTCAAAAAATTCAAGAAGATTAGTCAAACATGACCTTCCAGGCACAAATCCATGTTGACTGTTCCTAATCAGACCCTGTTTATCCAGATGCTTATATATATTATCTCTAAGTATTGTAGTTGTAGTATAGTGTAGTGCAGTTATAGTGTAGTGTAGTTGTAAATATATAGTTGTCGTTGTAGTTGTAGTATAGTGTAGTGTAGTTATAGTGTAGTGTAGTGTAGTTGTAAATATATAGTTGTCGTTGTAGTTGTAGTATAGTGTAGTGTAGTTATAGTGTAGTGTAGTGTAGTTGTAAATAAATAGTTGTCATTGTAGTTGTAGTATAGTGTAGTGTAGTGTAGTTGTAAATATATAGTTGTCGTTGTAGTTGTAGTATAGTGTAGTGTAGTTATAGTGTAGTGTAGTGTAGTTGTAAATATATAGTTGTCGTTGTAGTTGTAGTATAGTCTAGTGTGGTCTAGTGTAGTGTAGTGTAGTTGTAAATATATAGTTGTAGTTATAGTGTAGTGTAGTCTAGTGTAAATATATAGTTGTAGTGTGAATATAGTGTAGTTGTAGTGTAGTGTAGATATCGTGTAGTTGTAAATATATAGTGTAGTTGTAGTTTAGTGTAGTCTAGTGTAGTGTAGTGTAGTTGTAAATATATAGTGTAGTTGTAGTGTGGTGTGGTTACAGAACACTGTGTGTGTAACTGGTCAATACACTACACTGTAACTAGACGGACGGAGCTGAGGTAAATAATATTGTCTAGATATCGTGTAGTTGTAAATATATAGTTGTAGTTATAGTATAGTTTAGTGTACTCAATGTAGTGTAGTGTAAATATATAGTTGTAGTTGTAGTTGTAGTGTAGTGTGTAGTCAATGTAGTGTAGTGTAAATATATAGTGTAGTGTAGTGTAAATATGTAGTATAGTGTAGTACACAAACTGCTGGAGAAACTCAGCGGGTGAGGCAGCATCTATGGAGCGAAGGAAATAGGCGACGTTTCGGGCTGAAACCCTTCTTCAGTGTAGTGTAGTGTAGTGTAGTGTAAATATGTAGTGTAGTGTAAATATGTAGTGTAGTGTAAATATGTAGTACAGTGTAGTGCAGTGTAAATATGTAGTGTAGTGTAAATATATAGTACAGTGTAGTGTGTAGTTGTAGTGTAGTGTAAATATATAGTACAGTGTAGTGTAGTGTAGATATGTAGTGTAGTGTAGTATAGTATAGCTATATAGTTATAGTGTGGTCTAGTGTAGTGTAGTTATAGTGTAAATATATAGTACAGTGTAGTGTAGTATAGCTATATAGTTATAGTGTGGTCTAGTGTAGTGTAGTGTAGTTATAGTGTAAATATATAGTACAGTACAGATACAATGTAGTGTGGTCTAGTGTGGTTACAGAACACTGTGTGTAACTGGTCAATACACTACACTGTAACTAGACGGATGGAGCTGAGGTAAATAATATTGTCTAGATATCGTGTAGTTGTAGTTGTAGTATAAATATAGTGTAGGGTAGTACAGTGTAGTGTGGTCTAGTGTAGTACAGTACAGAACACTGTGTGTGTGGTCAATATAGTACAGCTACAGTCTACTGTAGACCACACACACACACAGAGCTGAGGTAAATAGTGTCTAGTAATGTGTAAATATAGTTACAGTGTAGTGTAGTCTAGTACAGAACACTGTGCTTGTGGAGAAATTAGTGAGGTAAATAATGTTGTAAATCAGCGGGAACTGTCTGTGTCTAGTCTAGCGTAGATAAAGTTATATAGTTGTAGTTACAGTCTAGTACAGTACACAACAGTTACAGTAGTGTGGTACACGTATAGTGTAGTGTAGATATAGTTATATAGTTGTAGTTACAGTCTAGTACAGTACAGAACAGTTACAGTAGTGTGGTACACGTATAGTGTAGTGTAGTGTAGATATAGTTATATAGTTGTAGTTACAGTCTAGTACAGTACAGAACAGTTACAGTAGTGTGGTACACGTGTGGTCAACATGGTGGAGAAATTACTGAGGTAAATAATGTTGTAAATCAGCGGGAAATGTCTGTCTAGTGTAGATATAGTTATAGTGTAGTGTAGTCATATATAGTGTAGTGTAGTGTAGTTAGTGTAGAACACTGTGTGTGTGTGGGGTCAATATGGGTCAATATCACCATATAATGTACAGAATGGAGAAATTACTGAGGTAAATAATGTTGTGAATCAGCGGGAATTGTCTTTGTCTAGTGTAGTGTAGATATATAGTGTAGTGTAGTGTAGTTCAGTACAGTTATAGTGTAGTGTAGTGTAGTACAGTACAGTTATAGTGTAGTGTAGTGTAGTGTAGTACAGTACAGTACAGTTATAGTGTAGTGTAGTGTAGTACAGTACAGTTATAGTGTAGTGTAGTGTAGTACAGTACAGTTATAGTGTAGTGTAGTGTAGTACAGTACAGTTACAGTGTAGTGTAGTGTAGTGTAGTACAGTACAGTACAGTTATAGTGTAGTGTAGTGTAGTACAGTACAGTTATAGTGTAGTGTAGTGTAGTACAGTACAGTACAGTTATAGTGTAGTGTAGTGTAGTACAGTACAGTTATAGTGTAGTGTAGTGTAGTACAGTTATAGTGTAGTGTAGTGTAGTACAGTACAGTTATAGTGTAGTGTAGTGTAGTACAGTACAGTTATAGTGTAGTGTAGTGTATTGTAGTGTAGTGTAGTGTAGTACAGTACAGTTATAATGTAGTGTAGTGTAGTACAGTACAGTTATAGTCTGGTGTAGTGTAGTACAGTACAGTTATAATGTAGTGTAGTGTAGTACAGTACAGTTATAGTGTAGTGTAGTACAGTACAGTACAGTTATAGTGTAGTGTAGTACAGTACAGTTATAGTGTAGTGTAGTGTAGTACAGTACAGTTATAGTGTAGTGTAGTACAGTACTATTAATGACTATGATATAGTTGGGATCACGGAGACATGGCTCCAGGGTGACCAAGGCTGGGAGCTGAACATCCAGGGATATTCAATATTCAGGAGGGATAGAGAGAAAGGAAAAGGAGGTGGGGTAGCGTTGCTGATTAGAGAGGAGATTAACGCAATGGAAAGTAAGGACATTAGTTTGCAGGATGTGGAATCGGTATGGGTAGAGCTGCGAAACACTAAGGGGCAGAAAACGCTGGTGGGTGTTGTGTACAGGCCACCTAACAGTAGTAGTGAAGTTGGAGATGGTATCAAACAGGAAATTAGAAATGCGTGCGACAAAGGCAAAACCGTTATAATGGGTGACTTCAATCTACATATAGATTGGGTGAATCAAATTGGCAGGGGTGCTGAGGAAGAGGATTTTTTGGAATGTATGCGGGATAGTTATCTAAATCAACATGTAGAGGAACCAACGAGAGAGCAGGCTATTTTAGACTGGGTATTGAGTAATGAGGAAGGGTTAGTTAGCAGTCTTGTTGTACGTGCCCCCTTGGGCAAGAGTGACCATAATATGGTTGAGTTCTTCATTAGGATGGAGAGTGACATTGCTAATTCAGAAACAATGGTTCTGAACTTAAAGAAAGGTAACTTTGAGGGTATGAGACGTGAATTGGCCAAGATTGACTGGCAATTAATTCTAAAAGGGTTGACGGTGGATATGCAATGGAAGACATTTAAAGACTGCATGGATGAACTACAAAAATTGTTCATCCCAGTTTGGCAAAAGAATAAATCAGGGAAGGTAGTGCATCCGTGGATAACAAGGGAAATCAGGGATAGTATCAAAGCGAAGGATGATGCGTACAAATTAGCCAGAAAAAGCAGCATACCGGAGGACTGGGAGAAATTCAGAGACCAGCAGAGGAGGACAAAGGGCTTAATTAGGAAAGGAAAAATAGATTAACATAAAAACTGACTGCAAAAGTTTTTATAGATATGTGAAAAGAAAGAGATTAGTTAAAACAAATGTAGGTCCCTTGCAGTCAGAAACGGGTGAGTTGATCATGGGGAACAAGGATATGGCGGACCAATTGAATAACTACTTTGGTTCCGTCTTCACTAAGGAAGACATAAATAAGCTGCCGGAAATAGCAGGGGACCGCGGGTCAAAGGAGTTGGAGGAATTGAGTTAAATCCAGGTTAGCCGGGAAGTGGTGTTGGGTAAATTAAATGGATTAAAGGCCGATAAATCCCCAGGGCCAGATAGGCTGCATCCCAGAGTACTTAAGGAAGTAGCTCCAGAAATAGTGGATGCATTAGTAATAATCTTTCAAAACTCTTTAGATTCTGGAGTAGTTCCTGAGGATTGGCGGGTAGCAAACGTAACCCCACTTTTTAAGAAGGGAGGGAGAGAGAAAACGGGGAATTACAGACCAGTTAGTCTAACATCAGTAGTGGGGAAACTGCTAGAGTCAGTTATTAAAGATGGGATAGCAGCACATTTGGAAAGTGGTGAAATCATTGGACAAAGTCAGCATGGATTTACTAAAGGTAAATCATGTCTGACGAATCTTATAGAATTTTTCGAGGATGTAACTAGTAGCGTGGATAGGGGAGAACCAGTGGATGTGGTGTATCTGGACTTCCAGAAGGCTTTCGACAAGGTCCCACATAAGAGATTAGTTTACAAACTTAAAGCACACGGCATTGGGGGTTCAGTATTGATGTGGATAGAGAACTGGCTGGCAAACAGGAAGCAAAGAGTAGGAGTAAACGGGTCCTTTTCACAATGGCAGGCAGTGACTAGTGGGGTACCGCAAGGCTCAGTGCTGGGACCCCAGCTATTTACAATATATATTAATGATCTGGATGAGGGAATTGAAGGCAATATCTCCAAGTTTGCGGATGACACTAAGCTGGGGGGCAGTGTTAGCTGTGAGGAGGATGCTAGGAGACTGCAAGGTGACTTGGATAGGCTGGGTGAGTGGGCAAATGTTTGGCAGATGCAGTATAATGTGGATAAATGTGAGGTTATCCATTTTGGTGGCAAAAACATGAAAGCAGACTATTATCTAAATGGTGGCCGACTAGGAAAAGGGGAGATGCAGCGAGACCTGGGTGTCATGGTACACCAGTCATTGAAAGTGGGCATGCAGGTGCAGCAGGCAGTGAAGAAAGCGAATGGTATGTTAGCTTTCATAGCAAAAGGATTTGAGTATAGGAGCAGGGAGGTTCTACTGCAGTTGTACAGGGTCTTGGTGAGACCACACCTGGAGTATTGCGTACAGTTTTGGTCTCCAAATCTGAGGAAGGACATTATTGCCATAGAGGGAGTGCAGAGAAGGTTCACCAGACTGATTCCTGGGATGTCAGGACTGTCTTATGAAGAAAGACTGGATAGACTTGGTTTATACTCTCTAGAATTTAGGAGATTGAGAGGGGATCTTATAGAAACTTACAAAATTCTTAAGGGGTTGGGCAGGCTAGATGCAGGAAGATTGCTCCCGATGTTGGGGAAGTCCAGGAGAAGGGGTCACAGCTTAAGGATAAGGGGGAAATCCTTTAAAACCGAGATGAGAAGAACTTTTTTCACACAGAGAGTGGTGAATCTCTGGAACTCCCTGCCACAGAGGGTAGTCGAGGCCAGTTCATTGGCTATATTTAAGAGGGAGTTAGATGTGGCCCTTGTGGCTAAGGGGATCAGAGGGTATGGAGAGAAGGCAGGTACGGGATACTGAGTTGGATGATCAGCCATGATCATATTGAATGGCGGTGCAGGCTCGAAGGGCCGAATGGCCTACTCCTGCACCTAATTTCTATGTTTCTATGTTTCTATGTTTCTAGTACAGTACAGTTATAGTGTAGTGTAGTACAGTACAGTTATAGTGTAGTGTAGTGTAGTACAGTACAGTTATAGTGTAGTGTAGTACAGTACAGTACAGTTATAGTGTAGTGTAGTACAGTACAGTACAGTTATAGTGTAGTGTAGTGTAATGTAGTACAGTACATATATAGTGTAGTCATATATAGTGTAGTGTAGTACAGTACAGTACAGTTATAGTGTAGTCATATATAGTGTAGTGTAGTTACAGTACAGTAGTACACGTGTGGTACAGAACACTGTATGTGAGGTCAATAAACTAGACGGACGGAGCTGAGGTAAAGAATGGTTATAGTTACAGTGTAGTGTAGTCTAGTACACGTGTGTGTGTGCGGGGTCAATATTGTTAATATTGTAAATATATATCGTTAGAGTGTAGTGTAGTATAGTGCACATGTAGTACAGTCCAGTACAGAACACTGTGTGTGTGTGGGCTCAATATTGTTAATATAGTGTAGTGTAGTACACGTGTGTGTGGGGACAATATTGTTAATGTAGTGTAGTGTAGTACACGTGTGTGTGTGGTCAGTATTGTTAATATAGTGTAGTGGAGTACACGTGTGTGTGGGGACAATATTGTTAGTGTAGTGTAGGTAGTACACGTGTGTGTGTGGTCAGTATTGTTAATATAGTGTAGTGTAGTACACGTGTGTGTGGTCAATATGGGTCAATGACCACATAAATACAGTATAGTCAATAAACTAGACAGACAGAGCTGAGGTAAATAATGTTGTAAATGAGCGGGAAATGTGTGTGTCTGTGGTCAATAAATATAAATATATAGTACAGTTACAGTGTAGTGTAGTCTAGTACAGAACTCTATGTGTGTGTGTGGAGAAATTAGTGGGATAAATGATGCTGTAAATGAGCGGGAACTGTTTGGTCAATATTGTCAATATATATAAATATAGTGCAGTTACAGTCCAGTACAGTGTAGTACAGAACAATGTGTGTGTGTGGGGTTAATATATATATTAGTACAGTTACAATGTAGTGTACAGTATAGTCTGTGGGGTCAATATTGTCAATATCACCACATAAATACAGTTATAGTACAGTGTAGTGTAGTCCAGTACAGAACACTGTGTGTGTGGGGGAATTAGTGAGGTGAATAATGTTTTAAATGAGCTGGAACTGTCTGTGGTCAATGTTGTTAATATCAGCACATAATCCACAGTACAGTACACGTGTGTGTGTGTGCGTGCGTGCGTGCGTGCGTGCGTGCGTGTGTGATAAATAAACCAGCCTCCACCCTCTGTCTTATTCACTCAGGTCAATAACCGATGTAATAAATAAATAAATAAATCAGCAGCGGAATCAGCGAAATAAATAAACCCGGTAAATGTGGGGGAGAGAGAGAGAGCTGAGGTCAATCTCCACATAAACTACACGTCTGGGGGAATAAAACTGGGGTCAATAATATAAACTCACCGTCTGGAGCAGCGTCCTGAGATAAAACACGTTATAAACATCTATCTCCCTCTCTCTGGCTCTTAACCCCCCCCCCCCTCTCTGTAAATAATCAATAAATCACCAAATAAACAATACGTCTGGGGGAATAAACCCAGTAAAACTGGGGTAAATAATGTTATAAACACACAGGGGAGCAAAATACACCCGGTCTGGGGTAAATAAGTACGGGGATCGGAATAAACCCAGTCTGGGGTAAAACTGGGGTAAATAATGTTATAAACACACAGGGAAACAAAATACACAAACAGCCCCACAACCATCAGGCTATTGAACTCAACTCAAAAAAACCTCTGAACATTAATAGCCCATTATCAGTTTATTTGCACTTTATCTGTTTTATTTATTGATGTGTGTATATTCACACAATGGTATATAATATTGTCTAGATATCGTGTAGTTGTAGTTGTAGTTATAGTATAAATATAGTGTAGTGTAGATATAGTGTAGTGTGGTCTAGTGTAGTACAGTACAGAACACTGTGTGTGTGGTCAATATAGTACAGCTACAGTCTAGTGTAGACCACACACACACACACACACAGAGCTGAGGTAAATAATGTCTAGTATAGTGTAAATATAGTTACAGTGTAGTGTAGTCTAGTACAGAACACTGTGTTTGTGGAGAAATTAGTGAGGTAAATAATGTTGTAAATCAGCGGGAACTGTCTGTGTAGTTTAGTCTAGTGTAGATATAGTTATATAGTTGTAGTTACAGTGTAGTACAGTACAGAACAGTTACAGTAGTGTGGTACACGTATAGTGTAGTGTAGTGTAGATATAGTTATATAGTTGTAGTTACAGTCTAGTACAGTACAGAACAGTTACAGTGTAGTACATGTATAGTGTAGTGTAGATATAGTTATATAGTTGTAGTTACAGTGTAGTACAGTACAGAACAGTTACAGTAGTGTGGTACACGTGTGGTCAACATGGTGGAGAAATGAGTGAGGTAAATAATGTTGTAAATCAGCGGGAAATGTCTGTCTAGTGTAGATATAGTTATAGTGTAGTGTAGTCATATATAGTGTAGTTTAGTGTAGTTTAGTGTAGAACACTGTGTGTGTGTGGGGTTAATATGGGTCAATATCACCATATAATGTACAGAATGGAGAAAGTACTGAGGTAAATAATGTTGTGAATCAGCGGGAATTGTCTTTGTCTAGTGTAGTGTAGATATATAGTGTAGTGTAGTTTAGTGTAGTGTAGATATATAGTGTAGTGTAGTTTAGTACAGTACAGTTATAGTGTAGTGTAGTGTAGTGTAGATATATAGTGTAGTGTAGTTTAGTGTAGTGTAGATATATAGTGTAGTGTAGTTTAGTACAGTACAGTTATAGTGTAGTCATATATAGTGCAGTTACAGTGCAGTAGTACACGTGTGGTGCAGTACAGAACACTGTATGTGAGGTCAATAAACTAGACGGACGGAGCTGAGGTAAATAATGTTGTAAATGAGCGGGAATTGTCTTTGTAGTTTAGTCTAGTGTAAATATATAGTTATAGTTACAGTGTAGTACAGTACAGAACAGTTACAGTGTAGTGTATACACGTATAGTATAGTCTAGTACACGTGTGTGTGTGTGGGGTCAAAATGGTGGATATATATATATATATATACAGTACAGTTCACGTGTGTGAGGTCAATGACCACATAAATAATGTTGTAAATGAGCTGGAAATGTGTGTGTCTGTGGTCAATAAATATAAATATATAGTTACAGTGTAGTGTAGTGTAGTACATGTGTGTGTGTGTGGGGTCAATATTGTTAATATTGTAAATATATATCGTTATAGTGTAGTGTAGTATAGTGCACGTGTAGTACAGTCCAGTACAGAACACTGTGTGTGTGTGGGCTCAATATTGTCAATATATATATATAGTACAGTACAGAACACTGTGTGTGTGTGGGGTTAATATTGTCAATATATATATGTAGTACAGTACAGAACACTGTGTGTGTGTGTGGTCAATATTGTTAATATAGTGTAGTGTAGTACATGTGTGTGTGTGGTCCATATTGTTAATATAGTGTAGTCTAGTACACGTGGGTATGGTCAATATGGGTCAATGACCACATAAATACAGTATAGTCAATAAACTAGACAGACGGAACTGAGGTAAATAATGTTGTAAATGAGCGGGATATGTGTGTGTCTGTGGTGAATAAATATAAATATATAGTACAGTTGCAGTGTAGTGTAGTCTAGTACAGAACTCTATGTGTGTGTGTGGAGAAATTAGTGGGGTAAATGATGTTGTAAATGAGCGGGAACTGTCTGGTCAATATTGTCAATATATATAAATATAGTGCAGTTACAGTCCAGTACAGTGTAGTACAGAACAATGTGTGTGTGTGGGGTTAATATATATATTAGTACAGTACAGTGTAGTGTGCAGTATAGTCTGTGGGGTCAATATTGTCAATATCACCACATAAATACAGTTATAGTACAGTGTAGTGTAGTCCAGTACAGAACACTGTGTGTGGGGGGGAAATTAGTGAGGTGAATAATGTTTTAAATGAGCGGGAACTGTCTGTGGTCAATGTTGTTAATATCAGCACATAATCCACAGTATAGTACGTGTGTGTGTGTGTGTGTGTGTGTGTGTGTGTGTGTGTGTGCGTGCGTGCGTGCGTGCGTGCGTGCGTGCGTGCGTGCGTGCGTGCGTGCGTGCGTTGTAAATACCAGTCAATATAAATTGTCTTTGTCTAGTTTAGTGTAGATATATAGTGTAGTGTAGTTTAGTGTAGTGTAGTACTGAACAGTTATAGTGTAGTCATATATAGTGCAGTTACAGTACAGTAATACATGTGTGGTGCAGTACAGAACACTTTATGTGAGGTCAATAAACTAGACGGACAGAGCTGAGGTAAATAATGTTGTAAATGAGCGGGAATTGTCTTTGTAGTTTAGTCTAGTGTAAATATATAGTTATAGTTACAGTGTAGTACAGTACAGAACAGTTACAGTGTAGTGTATACACGTATAGTATAGTCTAGTACACGTGTGTGTGTGGGGTCAAAATGGTGGAGATATATATATATATATATATATATATATATATATATATAGTACAGTTCACGTGTGTGAGGTCAATGACCACATAAATAATGTTGTAAATGAGCTGGAAATGTGTGTGTCTGTGGTCAATAAATATAAATATATAGTTACAGTATAGTGTAGTCTAGTACATGTGTGTGTGTGTGTGTGGGGTCAAGGGTAAGGAAAAGAAGAGGAGGGCAATTGTAATATGGGACTCTATAGTTAGGGGGTCGGATAGGCGATTCTGGACGCAGACAGGAGACCCAGATGGTAGTTTGCCTCCCTGGTGCCAGGGTCAGGGATGTGTCTGAACGTGTCCAAGAAATCCTGAAATGGGAGGGAGAGGAGCCTGAGGTTGTGGTACATATAGGTACAAACGACATAGGTAAAAAAAGAGAGGAGGTCCTGAAAGAAGACTTTAAACTAGTATGGTTGGGGGGAGGGACTCAAATTGGGAAAGCTAGCAGTCAGTGTGTGAGGCAGGAGGCAGAGAATGGTAGCACTCTGACCCAAAATGTAGGGGAGAGAGAAGAAAAAGACAATAAACAGAGAATAAGAGAGGGTGGGTTTCTTAAATGTGTATATTTTAATGCTAGGAGCATTGTAAGACAGGTGGATGAACTTAGAGCCTGGATAGACACCTGGAAGTATGATGTTGTGGCGATCGGTGAAACATGGTTGCAGGAGGGCTGTGATTGGAAACTAAATATTCCAGGATTTCGTTGCTTCAGGTGTGATAGAATTGGAGAGGCAAGAGGTGGAGGTGTTGCATTGCTAGTCAGGGAAGATATTACAGCAGTGGTTTGGCAGGATAGATTAGAGGGCTCGTCTAGGGAGGCTATTTGGGTGGAACTGAGAAATGGGAAAAGGGTAGCAACACTTATAGGGGTGTATTATAGACCACCACATGGGGAGCGAGAATTGGAAGAGCAAATATGCAAGGAGATTGCAGATATTAGTAGTACGCACAAGGTAGTGATTGTGGGAGATTTCAATTTTCCACACATAGACTGGGAAACACATTCTGTAAATGGGCTGGATGGTTTGGAGTTTGTAAAATGTGTGCAGGATAGTTTTTTGCAGCAATACATAGAAGTACCTACTAGAGAAGGGCAGTACTGGACCTCCTGTAAGGAAATGAGACGGGTCAGGTGGCAGAGGTATGCGTTGGGGAACAGTTCGGGACCAGTGATCACAATACCATTAGTTTCAATATAATTATGGAGAGGGTCAGAACTGGACCTAGGGTTGAGATTTTTGATTGGAGAAAGGCTAACTTTGAGGAGATGCGAAAGGATTTAAAAGGAGTAAATTGGGACAGTTTGTTTTATGGGAATGATGTGGAAGAGAAATGGAGGACATTTAAAGATGAAAATTTAAGAGTACAGAATCTTTATGTCCCTGTTCGGTTGAAAGGAAATAGTAAAAATTGGAAAGAGCCATGGTTTTCAAGAGCAATTGGACACTTGGTTCGGAAAAAGAGAGAGATCTACAATAATTATAGGCAGCATGGAGTAAATGAGGTGCTTGAGGAGTATAAAGAATGTAAAAAGAATCTTAAGAAAGAAATTAGAAAAGCTAAAAGAAGATATGAGGTTGCTTTGGCAAGTAAGGTGAAAGTAAATCCAAAGGGTTTCTACAGCTATATTAATAGCAAAAGGATAACGAGGGATAAAATTGGTCCATTAGAGAGTCAGAGTGGACAGCTATCTGCAGAGCCAAAAGAGACGGGGGAGATATTGAACAATTTATTTTCTTCGGTATTCACCAAGGAGAAGGATATTGAATTATGTGAGGTAAGGGAAACAAGTAGAGTAGCTATGGAAACTATGAGATTCAAAGAAGAGGAAGTATGACACTTTTGAGAAATATAAAAGTGGATAAGTCTCCAGGTCCGGACAGGATATTCCCTAGGACATTGAGGGAAGTTAGTGTAGAAATAGCAGGGGCTATGACAGAAATATTTCAAATGTCATTAGAAACGGGAATAGTACCGGAGGATTGGTGTACTGCGCATGTTGTTCCATTGTTTAAAAAGGGGTCTAAAAGTAAACCTTGCAATTATAGACCTGTTAGTTTGACGTCAGTGGTGGGCAAATTAATGGAAAGGATACTTAGAGATAATATAAATAAGCATCTGGGTAAACAGGGTCTGATTAGGAACAGTCAACATGGATTTGTGCCTGGAAGGTCATGTTTGACTAATCTTCTTGAATTTTTTGAAGAGGTTACTCGGGAAATGGATGAGGGTAAAGCAGTGGATGTTGTATATATGGACTTCAGTAAGGCCTTTGACAAGGTTCCTCATGGAAGGTTGCTTAAGAAGGTTCAATGGTTGGGTATTAATGGTGGAGTAGCAAGATGGATTCAACAGTGGCTGAATGGGAGATGCCAGAGAGTAATGGTGGATGGTTGTTTGTCAGGTTGGAGGCCAGTGACTAGTGGGGTGCCACAGGGAACTGTGTTGGGTCCACTGTTGTTTGTCATGTACATCAATTATCTGGATGATGGTGTGTTAAATTGGATTAGTAAGTATGCAGATGATACTAAGATAGGGGGTGTTGTGGAAAATGAAGTAGATTTTCAAAGTCTACAGAGAGATTTATGCCAGTTGGAAGAGTGGGCTGAAGATGGCAGATGGAGTTTAATGCTGATAAGTGTGAGGTGCTACATCTTGGCAGGACAAGTCAAAATAGGATGTACATGGTAAATGGTAGGGAATTGAGGAATGCAGGTGAACAGAGGGATCTGGGAATAACTGTGCACAGTTCCCTGAAAGTGGAATCTCATGTAGATAGGGTGGTAAAGAAAGCTTTTGGTGTGCTGGCCTATATAAATCAGAGCATTGAGTATAGAAGTTGGGATGTAATGTTAAAATTGTACAAGGCATTGGTGAGGCCAATTCTGGAGTATGGTGTACAATTTTGGTCGCTTAATTATAGGAAGGATGTCAACAAAATAGAGGAGATTTACTAGAATGTTGCCTGGGTTTCAGCAACTAAGTTACAGAGAAAGGTTGAACAAGTTAGGGCTTTATTCTTTGGAGCTCAGAAGGTTAAGGGGGGACTTGATAGAGGTCTTTAAAATGATGAGAGGGATAGACAGAGTTGACGTGGATAAGCTTTTCCCACTGAGAGTAGGGAAGATTCAAACAAGGGGACATGACGAGAATTAAGGGACAGAAGTTTAGGGGTAACATGAGGGGGAACTTCTTTACTCAGAGAGTGGTAGCTGTGTGGAATGAGCTTCCAATGGAAGTGGTGGAGGCAGGTTCGTTTTTATCATTTAAAAATAAATTGGATAGTTATATGGACGGGAAAGGAATGGAGGGTTATGGTCTGAGCGCAGGTAGATGGGACTAGGGGAGAATACGTGTTCGGCACGGACTAGAAGGGTCGAGATGGCCTGTTTCCGTGCTGTAGTTGTTATATGGTTATATGGAGGAGAGGGTTGAGAGGCTGGAGGTGGAATGGGGGTGAAGTGAGTAGCGGGGGAAACAGGGAGCAAAGGGAGGGGGGAGGATTCAAGGGGGAGTGGGTTTGGTGCCGAGGGGGATGAATGGGGGGGCAGGGAATTGGGGGGGGGGGGAGAGAGGGGTCAAGTGACCCCAGGAAGGGGGTAGGGAGCCAGGTGGGGTAAGGTGGGTTCACATTGTTTGGGGGTGGGGAGGAGGGGGGAGGGAGCAAAGGGGGTTAGGAACAGGAGGCGGCAGGGGTATGGAGGAGGTCACATTGTTTGGGGGTGGGGACGGTGTTGCAGTTTAGGAAGTCAAACCAGGGCAGGGTCTTCACTGTGAATGGCGGGGCGCTGGGGGCAATGTGTGGAGCCGAGGGATCTAGGAGTGAAAGTACGAGTTGGGCCGAAGGGCCTCTTTCCAAAGCTGTATCACTCTATGAATCTATGGCAAAGTGCTGGAGTAACTCAGCGGGTCAGGCAGCATCTATGGAGAAGATAGGCACAAAGTGCTGGAGTAATTCAGCGGGTCAGGCAGCATCTATGGAGAGATTGAATGGGTGACATTTTGGGTCGAGACCCTTCTTTGGTTTAGTTTAGTTTAGTTTAGAGATGCAGTGCGGAAACAGGTCTTTCGGCCCGCGGAGTCCGCGCCGACCAGCGATCACCCCGTACGTACACTAGTACTATCCTACCACATTAGGGACAATTTTGCGGAGGCCAATTAATCTGCAACCCTGAACGTCTTTGAAATGTTGGAGGAAACCGGAGCACCCAGAGTGAAAACCCACACAGGTCAAGGGGAGAACGTGCAAACTCCGCACAGACAGCACCCGTAGTCAGGATCATACCCGGGTCTCTGGCGGTGAGGCAGCAATTGTACCGCTGTGCCGCGCAGAATTATATAACGGTTTCCTCCACCATAAACGCACCCGATATGTGCTAGTAATGTCCTGTTTGCCAGCTTGTTGACCCTCTGTGTTCCCCTCCTGCAGGGTTTGGTAGGCGT
Organism: Amblyraja radiata; assembly: GCF_010909765.2. Taxonomy (NCBI): domain Eukaryota; kingdom Metazoa; phylum Chordata; class Chondrichthyes; order Rajiformes; family Rajidae; genus Amblyraja; species Amblyraja radiata. Next base: position 7,661,532 of record NC_045991.1, read on the forward strand.
TGCTGTGGACAGAGAGACCAGGGACGTGAGCGGCCATTGAGGGAGGCGAGGGTGCCGGAGAGCACCCCCCCCCCCCCGCCCCCAACTGCTCGGTGTGTGGGCTGAGCTTCGAGGGGCTGAGCTTCGATGGAGGACCACATGACGGGGCAAAACAAGGAGAAGCGTTATGAGTGTGACGTGTGTGGCAAGGCCTGGCGGTGCCTGAGCCTGCTGGAGATTCACCGGCGGGTGCATACGGGAGAACGCCCCTTCACCTGCTCCGACTGCGGAAAGAGCTTCACCAGCTACGCCAACCTGCAGCAGCACAACCGCGTGCACACGGGAGAATGCCCCTTCGACTGCTCCGACTGCGGCAAGAGCTTCAAGACAGCGCTAAACCTGACGAGACACCGGCGGTTGCACACGGGCGAGAAGCCCTATGGCTGCTCCACCAGAGGCAAGAGCTTCGCCAACTACGACAACCTGCAACAGCACAACCGCGTGCACTCTGGTGAGAGGCCCTTCACCTGCTCCACCTGCGACAAGAGCTTCGCCAGCTACGCCAGCCAACAGCAGCACAACTGTGTGCACAAGGGAGAAAGCCCCTTCACCTGCTCCGACTGTGGCAAAAGCTACAAGTCGTCGCAGGACCTAAAGAGGCACAGGCTCGTGCACACTGGCGAGCGCCCCTTCACCTGCGCCCAGAGCGGCAAGGGCTTCCCCCATTCCAGCAACCTGCTGCTGCACCAGCGCACACACACCGGCGACCGTCCCTTCACCTGCGCCCAGTGCGGCAAGGGCTTCACCAAGTCCCACTACCTGGTGTCCCACCAGCGAACCCACACCGGCGAGCGCCCCTTCACCTGCACCCAGTGCGGCAAGGGCTTCACCCAGTCCCACAACCTGCTGTCCCACCAGCGCACCCACACCAGCGAGCGCCCCTACACCTGCAGCTACTGCGGCAAGGGCTTCACCCGCTCCTCCAACCTGCTGGTGCACCAGCGCACCCACACCGGCGACCGTCCCTTCACCTGCGCCCAGTGCGGCAAGGGCTTCATCTGCTCCTCCAACCTGCTGGTGCACCAGCGCACCCACACCGGCGAGCGCCCCTTCACCTGCGCCCAGAGCGGCAAGGGCTTCACCCGCTCCGACAGCCTGCTGTCCCACCAGCGCACCCACACCGGCGACCGTCCCTTCACCTGCGCCCAGTGCGGCAAGGGCTTCACCCAGTCCAGCGCCCTGCTGGTGCACCAGCGCACCCACACCGGCGAGCGCCCCTTCACCTGCGCCCAGTGCGGCAAGGGCTTCATCCGCGCCTCCAACCTGCTGGTGCACCAGCGCACCCACACCGGCGAGCGCCCCTTCACCTGCGCCCAGTGCGGCAAGGGCTTCATCCGCTCCTCCAACCTGCTGGTGCACCAGCGCACCCACACCGGCGAGCGCCCCTTCACCTGTGCCCAGTGCGGCAAGGGCTTCACCCGCTCCGACAGCCTGCTGCTGCACCAGCGCACCCACACCGGCGACCGTCCCTTCACCTGCGCCCAGTGCGGCAAGGGCTTCATCCGCTCCTCCAACCTGCTGGTGCACCAGCGCACCCACACGGGCGAGCGCCCCTTCACCTGCGCCCAGTGCGGCAAGGGCTTCACCCACTCCGACAGCCTGCTGTCCCACCAGCGCACCCACACCGGCGACCGTCCCTTCACCTGCGCCCAGTGCGGCAAGGGCTTCATCCGCTCCTCCAACCTGCTGGTGCACCAGCGCACCCACACGGGCGAGCGCCCCTTCACCTGCGCCCAGTGCGGCAAGGGCTTCACCCACTCCGACAGCCTGCTGTCCCACCAGCGCACCCATACCGGCGACCGTCCCTTCACCTGCGCCCAGTGCGGCAAGGGCTTCACCCGCTCCGACAGCCTGCTGTCCCACCAGCGCACCCACACCGGCGACCGTCCCTTCACCTGCGCCCAGTGCAGCAAGGGCTTCACCCGCTCCACCAGTCTGCTGTCCCACCAGCGGGTTCATGCCGGCGACTGTCCCATCCCCAAACCGGTGTGTGGAGAGCGCTTTGCCATGGCCTCCCACGCCCTGTCTCACCAGTGCGTGCACACCAATGGCCAGCCCTACGACTGCCCGTACTGCGGTGAGGAGTTTGACAGCTCGCGGGGGTTGCGGCAGCACCAGCGGACCCACGCCGGCGAGCAGCTGCTCCCACTGTGATAAGAGAGCACGGGGGCTGCGGGACCACCAGCGATACACACCGGAGAGAGACCTTATGTGTGCGCTGAGTGTCAAGTCAAGTTTATTCGTCACATACACATACGAGATGTGCAGTGAAATAAAAAGTGGCAATGCTTGCGAAAAAAAAACAAAAAAACAAAAAAAAAAAACTACAAACAGAATGGAACTGAATCACATATTCTTTTACATATTAAATATTGTAGGCGGAAGGAAAAAGGGAAAAAAACAGCAATTTAAAAAAAAGCAGTAGAGTGGTTCAGTAAAGTTAGTCCCTGGTGAGATAGGAGCTTACAGTCCTAATGGCCTCAGGGAAGAAACTCCTTCTCAACCTCTCCGTTCTCACCGCATGGCAACGGAGGCGTTTGCCTGACCGTAGCAGCTGGAACAGTCCGTTGCAGGGGTGGAAGGGGTCTCCCATGATCGTATTGGCTCTGGAGTTGCACCTCCTGATGTATAGTTCCTGCAGAGGGGCGAGTGAAGTTCCCATAGTGCGTTCGGCCGATCGCACTACTCTCAGCAGAGCCTTCTTGGCCTGGGCAAGGCAATTCCCAAATCAGATTGTAATATTTCCGGACAAGATGCTTTCCACAGCCGCTGAGTAGAAGCACTGGAGGATCCTCAGAGACACTCTGAATTTCCTCAATTGCCTGAGGTGGTAAAGGCACTGTGTTGCCTTACTCACGAGTGCTGAGGCGTGTGATGTCCATGTCAGATCCTCAGAGATGTGACTCCCAGATATTTAAAACAGCTCACCCTATCCACAGTATTCCCATTTATCCTCAATGGTGTGTACGTCCTCAGATGATGTGCCCTCCTAAAGTCCATGATCAGCTCCTTAGTTTTTTTGATGTTCAAGAGGAGGCTGTTATCCTGGCACTAGAGTGCTAGATCAGCCACCTCCTCCCGGTAGGCCTTCTCGTCGTTGTCTGAGATCAGGCCCACCACCACAGTGTCATCAGCAAACTTGATTGTCGAGTTCGAGCTGAACCTAGCCACACAGTCATGTGTGTATAGAGAGTACAGTAGGGGGCTGAGGACGCAACCCTCAAATTAGGGGACCAAAACTGTACACAATACTCCAGGTGTGGTCTCACCAGGGCCCTGTTCAACTGCAGAAGGACCTCTTTGCTCCTAGACTCGACTCCTCTCGTTATGAATCCACACTCCCTCAATGGCAAGAATACCTCCCACATTTACAAATAGCTCTGCGTTCTTACCACATGTGACCTTGTGAACTTGTTTGTAATCCGTTGTCTGCAGTTCCTGATTATTAAATGAAAGCTGTGATTGTCAGATAGATTTCTCAGAAGTTGAACGGATGCAGCTCAGAGCAAAGTGTTGGTTTGTCAGTTTGAAAAATGATTTCTCTGTGGTCTGTGATGGACTGGGCTACATCTACAATGGTGGGAGTGTGTGATGGACTGGGCTACATCTACAATGGTGGGAGTGTGTGATGGACTGGGCCACATCTACAATGGTGGGAGTGTGTGATGGACTGGGCTACATCTACAATGGTGGGAGTGTGTGATGGACTGGGCTACATCTACAATGGTGGGAATGTGTGATGGACTGGGCTACATCTACGATGGTGGGAGGTGTGGTGTGTGTGACAATACACAACAGGTGCAGGGGTAGAGGCCATTCAGCCCTTCGAGCCAGCACCGCCATTCCTATAACCATATAACAATTACAGCACGGAAACAGGCCATCTCGGTCCTACAAGTCCGTGCCAAACACGTATATTCTCCCCTAGTCCCATCTACCTGCGCTCAGACCATAACCCTCCATTCCTTTCCCATCCATATACCTATCCAATATATTTTTAAATGATAAAATCGAACCTGCCTCCACCACTTCCACTGTGAGCTCATTCCACACCGCCACCACTCTCTGAGTAAAGAAGTTCCCCCTCATGTTACCCCTAAACTTCTGTCCCTTAATTCTCAAGTCATGTCCTCTTGTTTGAATCTTCCCTACTCTCAGTGGGAAAAGCTTATCCACATCAACTCTGTCTATCCCTCTCATCATTTTAAAGACCTCTATCAAGTCCCACCTTAACCTTCTGCGCCTTAACATTCAATGTGATCACGGCTGATCATCCTCAATCAGTTCCCCGTTCCTGCCTTCTCCCCATATCCCCTGACTCTCTCTCGCTATCTTTAAGAGCCCTATCTAGCTCTCTCTTGAAAGCATCCAGAGAACCGGCCTCCACCGCACTCTGAGGCAGAGAATTCCACAGACTCGCCACTCTCTGGGTGAAAAAGTGTTACCTCATCTCCGTTCTAAATGGCCGACCCCTTATTCTTATTCTCCCCCAACATCGGAAACATATTTCCTGCCTCTAGCGTTTCCAAACCCTTAACAATCTTATATGTTTCAATGAGATACCCTCTCATCCTTCTAAACTCCAGTGTGTACAAGCCCAGCCGCTCCATTCTCTCAGCATATGACAGTCCCGCCATCCCGGGAATTAACCTGGTGAACCTACGCTGGGCTCCCTCAATAGCAAGAATGTCCTTCCTCAAATTAGGGGACCAAAACTGTACACAATACTCCAGGTGTGGTCTCACCAGGGCCCTGTACAACTGCAGAAGGACCTCTTTGCTCCTAGACTCAACTCCTCTTGTTATAAAGGCCAACGTATACGTACACACACACACACACACCTTTCTTCACTGCCTGCTGTACCTGCATGTTTACTTTCACGTGATGGACTGGACAACATCTACAATGACACAGCCCAGACCATCACGCACACGTACACACACGCGCACACGCCCACAATCCAGCCTCCCTTCTATCGCCTCCATCTACACCTCACGCTGCCTTGGAAAGGCCAGCAGCCCAGACCATCACGCACACACACATGCACGCACGCGCGCACACACACATGTACACGCACACACAGACGCGCACGCACAGACACGCACGCACACACAGACGCGCACGCACACACACACGTACAAGCACGCACACACGTACACGCATGCACGCACACACACAGACGCACACGCATGCACACATACACGAGTACACACACGCACGCACATACATATGTACACACACACGTACACACACAGACACACGCACGCACATACACATGTACACACACGCACACACAGAGACACATACACGCACATACAGAGAAAGAGAGAGAGAGACATACACAGACACGTACACACACACACACAGCCAGCAGCATCATCGCGGACCAGTCTCACCCCCCCCCCACTCCCCTCTACCATCGGGCAAGAGGTACAGAAGTGTGTAAACCAACACACACACACACGTACAGGTGAGGCCGGCGGCCATCTTGGTGAGGGCAGGTGAGGCCGGCGGCCATTTTGGTGAGGGTAGGTGAGGTCGGCCGCCATCTTGGTGAGGGCAGGTAAGGTCGGCGGCCATCTTGGTGAGGGCAGGCGAGGTCGGCGCGCGGTTGGCAGTTGGCGGTTGGCGGTTGGCGGTTGGAGCTTTGGGCGGGAACAAGATGGAACCCGGACCCTGATGATGGAGGTGACGGTGGCGGCTGTAACTGTGGGATAAACATAGAAACATAGACAACAGGTGCAGGAGTAGAGGCCATTCGGCCCTTCGAGCCTGCACCATTCGCCATTCAATATGATCATGGCTGATCATCCAACTCAGTATCCTGTACCTGCCTTCTCTCCATACCCCCTGATCCCTTTAGCCACAAGGGCCACATCTAACTCCCTCTTAAATATAGCCAATGAACTGTGTGGCCTCAACTACCTTCTGTGGCAGATAATTCCACTGATTCACCACTCTCTGTGTGTGTGAAAAAAAATGTTTTTCTCATCTCGGTCCTGAAAGATTTCCCCTTTATCCTTAAACTTAAGCTGTGGCCCCTTGTCCTGGACTTCCCCAACATCGGGAACAATCTTCCTGCATCCAGCCTGTCCAACCCCTGAAGAATTTTGTAAGTTTCTATAAGATCCCCCCCTCAATCTTCTAAATTCTAGCGAGTACAAGCCGAGTCTATCCAGTCTTTCTTCATATGAAAGTCCTGACATCCCAGGAATCAGTCTGGTGAACCTTCTCTGTACTCCCTCTTTGGCAAGAATGTCTTTCCTCAGATTAGGAGACCAAAACTGTACGCAATACTCCAGGTGTGGTCTCACCAAGGCTGTGGGGCTGTGGGGCTGTGGAGCTGTGGAGCTGTGGGGCTGAAGTCACGGAGCCTGTGGGGCTGTGAGGCTGTGGGGCTGTGGGGCTGTGGGACTGTGGGGCTGTGGGGCTGTGGGGCTGTGGGGCTGTGGGGCTGTGGGGCTGTGGGGCTGTGGGGCTGGGGGGCTGGGGGGCTGTGGGGCTGGGGGGCTGTGGGGCTGTGGGGGGGGGCTGTGGGGTTGTGGGGCTGTGGGGCTGTGGGGCTGTGGGGCTGTGGGGCTGGGGAGCTGTGGGGCTGTGGGGCTGTGGGGCTGTGGGGCTGTGGGGCTGTGGGGCTGGGGAGCTGGGGGGCTGTGGGGCTGTGGGGTTGTGGGGGGGGGGTGTGGGGTTGT